>NW_008710923.1:489914-491254 GCF_000327385.1 Lottia gigantea | reverse complement strand
ATCTTCCTACTTTTGAAAGCAAAAATAAATCATGACATATATTGCAGAAAAAAGCACATCAAATATTTATAATGCTATTCCAGAATTCAACAAAGATCTGGAGAAAGATATAATTGGAGATACGTCTGGTCATTTTAAGCGTCTGCTGGTGACGTTAGTACAGGCGAATCGTAACGATAGTAACCAGATTGACAGAAATAAAGCTCATCAGGATGCCAAGGCTCTGTATGAAGCAGGAGAGAAGAAATGGGGCACGGATGAATCTAGATTCAATGTGATACTAGGAAGTCGAAGCTACCCTCAGCTACGTGCCACGTTTGAAGAATATAAGAAGATATCAAAGAAGGATATTGAACAAGTTCTAAAGAGTGAGATGTCAGGAGATATATTAAGAGCTATGTTAACTATTGGTAAGTATCATTGGAACTGTCATTTTAAAATGGCTACCAGACGAGCCAAAGAATTTTTTAATCGCCTTATTATGCATAGTTAATTATTTGCTTTTCATAACTTTACTTGTTTAACACTCAAACAACTTACTAAGAAATGGAACTGTGTTGTTTTGATTGTAGCACAATTGGAGTCTTAACATCAAATGCTTTGTTATGTAGTAAATGGTTAAACAAATGGTGATTTTGGGCTATTGTATGTCATCTTGTTATATGGAAATAAGAAAGATACAAAACTATGATTCCATCTCTAATGGGTCTATCATTTTGTTTACAGTAAGATGTGTCAAAAATAAAGTCGGCCATTTTGCTCGTCAACTCCAGAAAACCATGAAAGGTCTTGGAACTGATGATGATACTCTAGTAAGGGTTGTGGTCTCTCGATGTGAAACAGATTTAGTTCAAATTAAAGAAGAATTTGAAAAATTGACTGGACAGACTTTAGAACAATATATTGCAGTAAGTTAATTTCTTTCACTAGATTGAATTTTAGACTATGCAGAAGCACTCTCTCTTGATTTTATATCTGCTGCCACTGTTACTATCTATAGCTCAGTGTCTGCAATGAGATTATCTATAGCTCAGTGTCTGCAATGAGATTATCTATAGCTCAGTGTCTGCAATGAGATTATCTATAGCTCAGTGTCTGCAATGAGATTATCTATAGCTCAGTGTCTGCAATGAGATTATCTATAGCTCAGTGTCTGCAATGAGATTATCTATAGCTCAGTGTCTGCAATGAGATTATCTATAGCTCAGTGTTTGCATTGAGATTATCAAGAGGTAAAAAAATGGATGACCTATGGTTTGAAAGAGCAGTTTAAAAAATGGTAATGATATAATATAATCTTTGAGTGTATAAAAGCTTACAAATTAAATTTCCCTGTGGGG
>NW_008710923.1:320615-489864 GCF_000327385.1 Lottia gigantea | reverse complement strand
ATATTCTTGAGTCCGGTCCGATAACTGAATGTCTATAATAAATACTGTGACGGTGGAAGGACATGCCCACATCTTGGTTATCCATTTCGACATCCCATAAGGAGAGATTTTATTTTTCAAAAATCTTCACCTTATACTTCCCATGAGTAATTTGTTTCAGAATATGAAATATTTTATCATTTCAGAAAAGAAACCATCAAGATTTCAAAGATTAAGACGTAGTTTACAAGATTTAAAGAAAAGAGTAACTCGACCTTTTACACTTTTAACAGGCTGTTTCAACTCTAAACAAAACAGAGAATAAAATAGAATTGATAACTTGACGGAATACTGTTTATATTTTGAGATGGAATATTTATATTTTTATATAACCTATTGGACATTTTTATTTTGGATTAAAGTATATTTCTTAATTAGCATTCTTCTTTGATAAACCAGCTTTACATACGTCTTTGAATTACACCTTTGATAAATGCAAGGATTACCAAGCTACAGCAAGCACAAAGGTCCCAACCCTAGACAAAACCATGACTTTAGACAAGTAAGCACAAGATCCCAACTCTAGACAAAACCATGACTTTAGACAAGGAAGCACAAGATCCCAACTCTAGACAAAACCATGACTTTAGACAAAGAAGCACAAGATCCCAACTCTAGACAAAACCATGACTTTAGACAAGGAAGCACAAAGGTCCCAACCCTAGACAAAACCGTGACTTTAGACAAGGAAGCACAAGATCCCAACTCTAGACAAAACCATGACTTAAGACAAGGAAGTACAAGGCCCCAACTCTAGACAAAACCATGACTTAAGACAAGTAAGCACAAGGCCCCAACTCTAGACAAAGCCATGACTTTAGACAAGGAAGCACAAGGCCCCAACCCTAGACAAAGCCATGACTTTAGACAAGGAAGCACAAGGCCCCAACTCTAGACAAAGCCATGACTTTAGACAAGGAAGCACAAGGCCCCAACTCTAGACAAAACCATGACTTTAGACAAGTAAGCACAAGATCCCAACTCTAGACAAAACCATGACTTTAGACAAGTAAGCACAAGATCCCAACTCTAGACAAAACCATGACTTTAGACAAGTAAGCACAAGATCCCAACTCTAGACAAAACCATGACTTTAGACAAGTAAGCACAAGGCCCCAACTCTAGACAAAACCATGACTTTAGACAAGTAAGCACAAGATCCCAACTCTAAACAAAACCATGACTTTAGACAAGTAAGCACAAGATCCCAACTCGAAACAAAACCATGACTTTAAACAAGGAAGCACAAGGCCCCAACTCTTGACAAAGCCATGACTTTAGACAAGGAAGCACAAGATCCCAACTCTAGACAAAACCATGACTTTAGGCAAGTAAGCACAAGATCCCAACTCTAAACAAAGCCATGACTTTAGACAAGTAAGCACAAGATCCCAACTCTAGACAAAACCATGACTTTAGACAAGTAAGCACAAGACCCCAACTCTAGACAAAACCATGACTTTAGACAAGTAAGCACAAGGCCCCAACTCTAAACAAAACCATGACTTTAGACAAGTAAGCACAAGGCCCCAACTCTAGACAAAACCGTGACTTTAGACAAGTAAGCACAAGTCCCAACCCTAGAAAAAGCCATGATTTTAGACAAGCAAGCACAAAATCCCAACTCTAGAAAAATGAAGTGGAGGACTTCATTGTTATGAAAATTAATAACTTTTCTACTCTCTTAGAAAGAAGAGTTCTAAACAGAAAGATGACTCTTGTCAAGACTGAGCTAAGTTTTAGACCACAAATACCACGTACGTATAAAGTGATAAAATAGTAATATTACAACAGCTTTCAACTGATTTTAATGAAATTTGGTGTGATCCTTTATATGGATGAGATCCTAGTCAAGTTTGAATTTGACGATAATTCGATGAACGGTTTTTGAGTTATTGCCCTTGACTTAAGAAAAACGCGTCAATATTTGTTTATGAATAGAAAAGACTACAGTTTTCAACTGATTTTTTTGAAATTTGGTGTCATCATCTATACTGATGAGATCTTGAGGATTTTTCGATGAATAGTTTTTGAGATATTGCCCTTGACTTAGATAAAATGCACAAACCCCTAGCCCTAGACAGAGTGATCACAATTCAAAGGTCTTAGACAGAACTATTACATGTCCCTGGCCCTAGACAGAGCGATCACAAGTCCCTGGTCTTGAACAAAACAATAACAAGTCTTTGACCTTAAACAGAGCGATAACAAGTACCTGAGACAAGGCAGGTACATGGCCATGACTGCTCTTATTTGGATGAATGATAACTGTTAACGCTACACAGTGTACAATGAATAACAATATTAAGGCCAGTGGCATCAATCTAGGCTACAGTAGGGAAGTAACTCTCTTCCGATTTTATGATTTCGAGGTGTCTTTAATCTTTATAGCTAGTATAAATTTGCCACTGCGGTTCCTAGTATAATTCAAGAATAAAGTTTTGTTATTCCAAACGAAGAGAGACCAAAAAATACTTCGAAATCTGGATAGCGTCAAGGCATTGTTCCTATGACGTCATATCGATTGTCATCACTGATTGTTCTGAAGTTCTACAGAAACGGCAGAATTTTCACTTTCCCTCACAATTTTGACAACATTATCAAATAATCCTGATAATTTTCAAGAATTTTGTGAATTAAGGTGAGTTTTTAACATTTCTTTATTGTGTTCCTGTTATTTTAGAAATTTCGTCCAAGGTTTTGATGTTTTTGTAACACTTCGAACGGTTTTGAAAATCTTATGTCCTTGGTGTTTTAGAAACTTTTGTTAACTTTATATCTTGAAAAAGTATTTTGAAAATTACCATATCTCATTCTACACAAGTCAATTTCAAATTTTAAGAAACATTTTACTGAAATCTTCGATTGTTTCTTTTCTTTCAGTAGTCATGTTTACGATAATTTCAAAATTTCCATCTGAATCAGAAGTTCCTGAAGTAGGAATGTTTAGACGGAGCCCAGCTGAAATGATGAGAGATTTTGCAAGACAAAATCTACAATTGGACGCGTCCAGAAATGATGAACCAAGCTCTGGAGATCCAGCAACACGACATGGGAATGATACACGTAGTGAAAAGTCACCCGTTTTGACTAATGGTTCATTACGTCTACTGCAGTCTACGAAAACGGAAACAGAAACGTCTGAGAATGTTCCAGTCGGATCTGATGACGGACTGGTGAAGAAATTACGACAAAAGAATCTGTATTTAGATTTATCACAGTATGTTATACCACAGATACCTGCTCTGGATTTCTCCAAATACGTTATCAACAGACCTGAGGTTCACAGTGATTCCACTGACATTAAAGATGAATCCAAAGACGTTATGAAAGTCCCGGATGTCCATTTAGATAACACAGAAGGGAATGGAAACATAAAACGTTAGTATACTCTGAAATATTTATTAAGTTTCCATCTGACACGGCTAGTGGACAAGACTATCCCCGAGGTCATTCTTCAATATATTCTTGAGTCCAGATCCAAAAACTGAGTCCAGGTCCGATAACTGAATGCGAGAGCCTTTGTCTATAATAAATACTGTGATGGTATCACCAGCAAGGAAGGACATGCCCACATTTACGGAACATCTGATGCTATTCTGGGTTAGCCATCTCAACATCCCATAAAGAGAGTCAAAAGTCTTTATTTTTCAAAAATCTCCACCTAATATCTCTTTGAGTAATTTGTTTCAGAATATGAAATATTTTATCATTTCAGAAAAGAAACCATCAAGATTTCAAAGATTAAGACGAAGTTTACAAGATTTAAAGAAAAGAGTAACTCGACCTTTTACACTTTTAACAGGCTGTTTCAACTCTAAACAAAACAGAGAATAAAATGGAATTATAACTTGACGGAATACTGTTTATATTTTGAGATGGAATATTTATATTTTTATATAACCTATTGGGCATTTTTATTTTGGATAAATGTATGTTTTTTTTAATTTGCATTCCTCTTTCTTTAACACCTTTGAAGTTGACGCTTTTTTTGTCATAACAAGGAAAATTCTTTGACCTTAAACTGACAGAGCACAATACCCCGGCCTTACGCAGAACGATACCAAATCCCTGACAAAGCCATGACTTTAGACAATTAGCACAAGGCCCCAACTCTAGACAAAGCCATGACTTTAGACAAGTTAGCACAAGGCCCCAACTCTAGACAAAGCCATGACTTTAGACAAGGAAGCACAAGGTCCCAACTCTAGACAAAGCCATGACTTTAGACAAGGAAGCACAAGGCCCCAACTCTAGACAAAGCCATGACTTTAGACAAGTAAGCACGAGGTCCAAACTCTAGAAAAAGCCATGACTTTAGACAAGCAAGCACAAGGTGTCAACCCTAGAAAAAGCCATGACTTTAGACAAGATCACAACTTCACAACTCATAGGACCTTACCTTTGCCTAAGAGCAAATTTCCAGAGATGTACTCTATCAACTCCAAGGATGTATCCAAACATAAGAATAAGGAAATAAATACAAGATATAATGATGATATTTTATTGTAAATCATCATGTAAGACTAGATACATTGTTATTATAATTACAAAAATAGTTTTCATTTACATATATTGTCATCAACTCAACAGTAAGAATTAATATAGAGTTTATTACTTCAAACATCATCCAGTATACTAATAGCTTGGATAAATTCTAGTTGAGCAATTCAAAGCTTGGACAGATCTTCCTTTTTCCTTCACAATACTTCAAAATACACACTTTACAGAAAAATAAAGATCAAGCTACACTTCATAATAAAAGACAAGAATTCACAACATTTACTTTTAAATATAAATCTATAATTGTAGATTTATCATTGAAAATACAAGACTTGAGTTTTACACAGCTATTGTGTCCTTATTTATCCTTAATGTTGTATTTGTTACCTCTCAGAAAATGGGAAGATATCGAAACCAGTGAAACTATTAGGCATTGCACAAGTTTTGGGCAACTTTCTTTATAGTGTCAAAACAAAAATACCAAATACGCACTAAGCAGAATAACAACTTCCAAGTAGGAAACTTTCAACTTCTCATGTATCGAATACAGTTCAAGTCCATATATACAAAATTATGTATTTTAACATTATGATAGTTTACATGTATTATATACAAAAAATGACAATAATGAATTTACAACAATGTATGGCTATTATAGAGATATTTCACCAGATTAAGATGTGATTATCTAAATACTATTTGGCTTCAATAGAATCTTAGTATAAAGGTCCTGTAACAGTGAAGATTCATCTACAATAAATACTATTTGCTTGAATAGAATTATCATTTAGGAGTTCTATAGGACATTGTGGGATGTCAAATCAAGTTTATCTTTATTTTGAATAGTTTAGATACCATACTGAAATAACTAGAAACACTTTTAGATCCACCACAAACAATAAGTAAAAGTTTGATACATTAGAATCAGTTTGAATGCAATATTCAACTATCAATAACCATATGAGCAAGTTGAATATATAATGTTCATACAATATTTTGAATAGTTAATAAACATGGCAACAGTTTGATTTTATACATATTTACAAAATACAACTTCTATATACAACACTTCACAAAATACAAACAAGACATAACCTGGGCTTCAAAAGTATGCAATTATACACAATACCCTCCAAAGTTCAGGAATATCTCGGAAAATGAGAAACCATAGCAACCTTGTCATGCAGTGTGCAATTAGGAAAGTTTTCTTAGGATAGCAGCACTACCTTATTTTTTTTTGATTTCCAGGCCAGGTTTTTTTGTCCATGGGGGAAGTCAGTTGTTGAAAAAGAAATAAATTACACAAATCAAAATAACATAATATAAACAGTCCTGAATCAAAACAAATACACATATCAAAACAAATACACATATCAAAACAAATACACATATCAAAACAAATACACAAAAAATAAAAATATTAGACCTTGTAAAGATATGTCACAAACACATAAGACCATCTTCCGTGGTTTGAAATCCAAGGTTGGTACACACTGACCAACTAGGTCACTTGGTAAATACTTCAGAGAAACAATGGCCTAGGTCAAGAAGTAAACTGACAACCTAACCCACTTTTTCATCCAATCAGAATGGACTAAATTTTCTATTAAGTCACAAATTAATGGTTTAGAATTTCACAATCACATGACATTATACTCGGCGTTAGATTCTAAATGATTTAGATCATCCTTTCACCCATTTCTTAACCACAAAAATGTTTTGTAGCAATAGAGTGTACATCTTTAAGGCTAAACCAGATCGGTCACAAACACAAAGTTATAGAGAAATAAATAGGTCAATACCACAAACAACTACCATTCTGCTTCACCATTGGCTTTCTGAAACACATAATCTTTACCGCGTAGATTCATAATACCATCTTTCAGATGAAATTTCCACTTATTTTTATTTCTGTTTATCTGGAAGCGAAAATTATAATGAAGGTTTAATTTACAAATCTCAGTTTGTCGCTTTTGCAATTACACTAAAACTAAATTGATAACTAAAATGTCATCACAATGCTCTTAAACCCTTTAAACACTGAGTATAAATAAAATAAAACGTCATATACCCTGAACTTCAAACAATATAACTTATAAAAGTGTATGTTGTTACGTTGTGTGATGTCACTTGGAAACGGCTGCTATACCAACTGCTGGGGCAACCGCTCTATGTGGCGTAATATGATGCAAGGGAAAGAAAGGCTTAAACATTATTAGTAGCTTTCGCAATAGTGAGATCAAGGGAGATAACTTACTTTATCATACTGACACACTACAACATTGTCAGTATCAAATAAATCATTAGGATCTTCTTCACTGATATCATCATCTGTATTTAATGGTTCCTGAAAATAATCAATGATTGACGGACTGAGATTAAGAGGGGGTCTAATTTCTCAGTTCGCATCAGTGTACTCCAGTATACATTATATCAGCATTGTGTTGGTAAAAAATAGGTGATATACCCTCAAAGTTATAATACCCTCAAAGTTATAATACCCTCAAAGTTATAATTCCCCGTTGAAAGATGGTGCAACGCTTCATTATGTTCCATGGCACTTAGACAAATTTTAGAATCATAGAAGTGCTCTAATTTTTCCTGCAAGTGGTCTGACTAGGATTGACTGTAGCTCTGAACTGCAGTTCTAAAGGATACAGCTTTAAAATTTTTCATCATTTGCATAGTTATGTGTAACAAATGGTGTTCATTGGTTATAATCTTGAACGGCATGTGAAAGTCTGGTGAGAGAAAGACCATGAGTGTAATCCATTTACTCAACGTTGTCAAATCTTACCTCTTCTTCTCCCTGTTCTTCTTCATTTTCATTTTCATTCTCGTTATCATCATTCTCATCATCATCTAAATCATCATCATCAGATGAACTTGTATCACCAGCCCCGTCTAACTGATGGACCTGATTCTGAATAATATCAAACATCCATCATTTATAATCATCAAGTCATCATCAGAGAGTAGCACCATCAAAATTTAGGAGGATGTATTTTCATGAAAAAGGACTTTGCCTGAGGCCTTGTTCTCAAAAATTATGATTTTAGTGTGCCTGGTCATCTGATTGGACAATCAAAGAAATCTATTTTTAACTTAGCTTTAATATCCAATCAGATTAGTGTTTTTTTTAAATAAGGCCTCAGAGTATATATATGTAGATACCATACCCTTACTAAGTATGAATTTGTTATACATTTACTAATATATTACCAACACCAATGATGAACTTTCACCTTTTATATTAAGACCCATATACCTGCTAGTTTACATAAATATATAATCTCTAAATTGTTCAGATTCAGAAGTTTTTGGCACCTTTACTGAACAAATTGGTTCCATTTACTCTGTTATGATACAATTAAATCTTAATTTGGCCTTTTTAAGTGAATCCTAGGACAATTTTTGAAATATTAGACATTTTTGATATCTGACTGTTTGAATAGTATCAAAACTTAACTGTTACTTTTTACTTTGCAGAAAGGGTTAAAATTCTGAGGTTTAACGAGGAACCTTTCACGCCTGATCCTCATTTTGTTCATCATTTATATAAAGTTTAATGAAAATCGATTGAAAACTGTAGGAGCCATTATGTTATCACAGGGGATTAAAATGTGACAGGACAGATGAACAACAATATACATTCACATGGAGAGAAGTTAACATTAGAGACGTATTCCAAGATACTATCAGAGCTCAAAAGTCAAGTTCCAAGATAAATGCTTAGTGTTTTAAAATCTAGCAAGATGAGTTGATGTCAGAGGGGGGCAAAATATCTAAGATTGCCTGAATTTTTAACTTATTAAAGAGATTTTTGCCTGAAAAATTTGCTTTCAGGGCTGTACGTGATGTATACCTTTGGATCCCCCACTCAACAAGATCAAATGGTTTTGAGGATGCAAGCAATTCTTAATATATGCACAGGTAAATCTATATATATTTTTCAAACAGATGATAAAATAACTCTATTTCTAGCAGAAACATAGGTGAATTTTTATATAGAAAGATATCACAGAATATAGAAATCCACAATAGAAGCAGAACTGTTTTTTTTTTTTCAAAAAGAAAAGATTAAACTGTAAAAGAAAACAGCAAACAAAATTTTATCTGTTTGTGCTTGGGTTGACTAAGGGATGTTGATTTAGCTCTATTTTCTGGACATTACTGGAAGGGCAGCCGAGATGTCTGAGTATCACAAGCCTCTGTCTGACATATAGTATAGGAAAGTCTCTGAATGTTGCTCAAGATGCAAAATGGATGTCATTTGTTAAGATCCAGACCAATTTTGAAAACCTCTGACTTGCTTTTTGTAATCTTGTTGAACTTGTTATACACATTTTAGCTACTTTCTTTCGATATTGTATAACTTAATTTTGTGTTCTAATGTGTTATTGAACATTTTTATTCTGTATCTATGTAAAAAGGTTTTTTCTCCTTTGGTGAATTTCTGCAATAAACCATCATCAGTGAAATGATTCCATTCATAATAATGGTAAGGACTAAGTCTGTTATATAACATTAACACATTAGCTATAGTTTTGTCTATTGGACTGATGCAAATTTGTGTGGCACTTATAACATAATAAATGCAATTGCCTCATCACCAAAACATTAGGCGTAGTAATTTTAATCAATGACGTTGTTATTCATTGATGTCATTGTATCAAATAGAAGGTCTCCAATGTAAACAATCATGTCAGTAGTCCCAAACGTTGAAACATAAAGAAATAGGCCCTACTTAAATTCATACCAAAGTCTTTGTATCAAAATTATAACGTCTTGAAAACGTAAATATAAGCGCATTTATTCAATTTTCCAGCCAACTTTTGTCTTGATATACGACCATAACCGCCATAACCATAAGGTAACAGTTTATTGCTTTATTATTCATCCCAGCCCCAGTATCCATTATAAACCAAACCCAAATCCAACCCCAGGACACCCAACCACCATTACAACCCTAAAAAAAAAACAACCATTCAACCAAGTCGTAATACCCAAATACCAAATCCAACCATAAAACCCATTCCTTCATCCAAAGACTAGCTGAAACCAATATAATATTAACTAGGGTTCAAGCAATAGCAAGTACATGCATACAGAAGTCAAGCAAAATGAAAAAAGAAAGTAGTAAGTGCTAAATATAGCACGCAGAGTTAAAATTTTAAATTAGATGTTTCATATAGAAGGTTTGCTGCTTTTATAAGAATATTTTTTTTCCTATCACAACTTTTAGAACAAAAGTTCTTTCAGGCATTTGCTCAGAGACTTTGTCAGTCATTTAAAATTTTGTCAAGGGGAGGTTCCAATTGCCGTCCTTCATCTGATGAAATGGCTAAATAAAATGTGGAGTCTAGTGATCAGCAACTTTCATTACAGAAACATCTTATTAGAATTTGGAATGTTAAATCATGCAGGTTAAAGGTAGAAAAATAAGGATACAAAACTAAAATAGAAAGTTCCTAAAAGCTGACAGCCATTTATTTGATCTGATAATATATATAATTAATTTGAAAAGAAAATTTCTCGACTGAAGAGGATCCAAATTCATAATTTGATCAGTGAGTTCATTTAGTTCCATTAAATTCAAAATGGCTGCTGAAGAAAATAAATGTGGGCTGTCACTGAACAAAAGATAAACTACTACTTACACTATTACGGGGACGAGGTGGCATGCCATACATTTGCTGAGAGACGGATGTATTTGGCTGAAGTTGAGCAGGGGGCATTCGTTGCTGCTGATTTGGCGGCAAGAGATGTGGATGGGAAGGGTGCATCGGGTGTCGAGGATAGGGTGGATTGGTAATATGAGATGGTTGATTGTGGGATGGAGGAAGCTGATGTTGCATAGGGTGCTGTTGATGCTGTTGGGAGAGATGCTGTTGATGTTGATGTTGAGAACTGGGAATAAGATGAGGGCGTTGATGTTGGTTTGAAAAATGAGTCAAATGTCCGGATTGACTCGGAATATGTTGAGATTGAGTTGAATGAGGAGGTTGATTCGGATGCTGTAGATATTGATTTGGATGTTGATGTGGTGGAACCTGGTTTGAATGTTGGGGCTGACCTTGATGAACCCCTGGGTGCTGTGGTTGCCCATGATGTTGGAGCTGGCCTGAATGTTGGTGTTGGGATGGTCCCTGATGTTGCAGTTGCCCTTGTTTACCCTGCATTTGAGAATGCCCTTGATGTTGAGAGAGCACCTGATTTTGGGACTGACCCTGATTCGGTTGATGTTGAGGCTGGCCAGAATGGTTAAGCGAGGAAGGGTTAACAGAGGATTTGTTAGCATGCTGAGATGGGTTAGAATGGTGCGACTGAGACGAAGAGGGATGACGTGGTCCATGGTCACCCATGGGACGTCGTGGGGGTGGGGCATGAGGGTTTTGGTTGGATTGTGCCATTCCTTCACTCTAAAAACAAAAATTATATGTAAAATATGTTGACATATTAATCTTAACATAAAATAAATAAGTTGCAGAGAAAAATAACAGAATTTGCTGAAAGTGTTTTAAATTAGTTTTAACATCAGAGACTGAAATTATGACATAAAAAAGGACATCTATGTTAAAAATTGATTATTAATAATAGAAAATAATGGTTTCATGCATCTCAACATAACTATACTAATATAAAATTGCATTTGGATTAGAGGAAAGCAACTGTGCTACAATAAAATGCAGTGAAAAATCAAACCAAAATCTTTCTCTGTGCCTCGATTCTTCATCCCCAACCTGTCCTAATTTCAAGGGAGAGTAATTGTTGACATGAGAAACTGGAAAGATCAAGCCAAGACATCACATGGTAGCATGACTCTTGCCAGGGTCGGATAATCATCTTATTCATCTTTAATGTTGTAATATTACCCCAGGGTTTTTATATATCGTCCTGTATGTTTGTCATCTACATCAATAAATAATCATCGACTATAGTCTTCAGTATTGATGTTTATTCAAATTTATCAAAACTTTAAGAAATATTTTGCAAATTGAGAGGATGAGCCTGGAGAATGATATTTATCAATTATCTTACCTTTAAGCATCTAATAAGCAAATTGTTTGAAATATCTGTCAGTATAAATTGAGCAATGTAAATACATCCACAGTCAACAGGTATCACTTACAAGTTTGAGATGAAACCTTCAGATATGATGATAAAGACAGTCGACAAAAACACTAACTGGCCTATCTGTATTACAGACCCATACCTAGCTCAGGGTTTTTTTCACGGCGGGCATCATTTATGTGACATTAAAGTCATCTGAATTTTTCAGGGAGGGGGGGGGGGCAACAATTTCTTGCTACCGGCCTGTCTGTATAATAACTCTTTCAAACAATTTTCAGGTCCTTGCAATTTTTAGGTAAAAATGCTTCTTTAATTTTTATAATAATTACAACCAGTCTCAACTGAATATATATGAATCTAGAGATTTCTTGTGACTTCACCTTTAATATGCCCCTTAAGACTGCACTTTTTCTGTTGAGGGTGCTTAGACTGCTTTTCATAACAAAAAAACAAAAACGCAAAATATAAAATAAAGAAACCTCTATCCTCCATTTAATCTGCGATAGACGTTAACTAAACCTAAAGGGAAGATAAAGCAGCCTTTACCAAATGACATCACATAAAGCCAACGTTATATACTTGTCTAGGGGTGAAAGCCATCACCAGGCCGACTCTAAGAAGCACAGGTTGTGGGTATATAATGCTAAGTTCTATTCACACCCAGTGTTTAAAGGGTTAAAACAGAATAAGCCAAACTAAAGCTTTGATGAATTGACAAAGAAAAGATTTTGATTTGATGATCCACTACAATGACTTAAATGAAAACTGACATGTGCATGATAGAGGTGTTACTAAATATAGATGGTACTTACTTGGTTAGTAGGATTTGTAGTTACTTGACGCATGCCATGCAAATGCTGGGTTTGAACCATATTCTAATATTTAAATCATAAATTCACAATATAAAATACATACTGTAACATGTAGGGTTATGATAAATTGCCATTTCAGAAAGCAAGGTGTAGCATAAAACTTCACCTGCTTTGAAAATTCAAACCTCATCTCAGTCAGAAGAAAAAAGATTAAAAAACTTGAGTTTGGGAGTCATGTAAAAAAAAACTAAGAAAGTTTATCACTGCAAATGTAAGGCAATCCATCATGAATATAGAGATCCAAACCCTACTATAAACGTACACTTAATCATTTCAAAATAACTGTCTAGAAACAAACTAGAAGCTAAGTTAACTACATTTACAATAAGAGCCTGAAATTTGTAATTTGTGACCCATAGTAGTATCATATGAAAACTTTTCATTCAGAACCCTTATCACCGGTATATTTAACTTTGTTAAGCTACTATTTTCGCACATCAATGTAAACTCCAAAACAGAAGCTGTGGTCATAGATGAATAAATCTGTTTGAGATTCAAATATTGACATATCATTTTGAAAATTGTTCACTCAAAAGCATTTTATTTACTTGATTATCTCATCTATTTCTATTACATGAAAGTTTCAAACCCACAGCACCTAATCACCTAGCAGAGGAAAAGCCAACTGCCTTAAGAGGATTTGATTTGCGTAGACTACAGGCCGCTTGGCGTGTCTATTATCTATACACAGAAACTATGTGATCTAACTTACAGGATTTACTGTTCGTACTTGACCAACTGGACGTATTTGCTGCATGGTAATACCGGGTTGTAACTGGCTGGACACCAGAGTAGCTGGTTGTGGAATGTTTATTGATGTAGGGGCTTGACCCCTTGGGGCTAATTGTGGAACTAGAACTTGACCATTTGCTAAAAATAGACATATATACAAAAATATTAATGCTTATAAAGCAATTTCAATCCATTTTGTAAATATTTTATGATACAGTAATAGATGGTATATAGGCCATACCAAAATAATATTCTGTTCGTCGGGAATTCCGTACCCGATTTTCCGATCGAATTTTATTTTTAAAATTAAAAAATAATATTCCGTATGTATCAAAAGAGCTCCCGTATGTAAAATTTTGAAAAAAGAATTTATAATTTTAAAAAAAAAATTATATTGCCTGTATGTCCGTACCACTAAATTGATCAGATAACATGATTGTTTAGCTCTCATTTTTAGTTCCATTTTTATTTCTCTAAGCCTAAAATTTGGTAGCGGGAGTAACAAATTGCGCCCTCTATTTCCGTTTGTCAGTTTGTGGATATCGTGCGACAATTGTAGTAGAACATGTTCTAGCTGTTGAAAGAGTGAGTTCGTACAGTAGTTTAGGCCCTTAGCTGAAGCAAGAACGTTTTCTCAATTATCAGAAATAGGCATGGCCGATGCAGTGCTAGAATTAATATTTGTATTTGTCTTTTTTACCAAAATGATTTTAGTAATCAAAATTAGGTCACACCAGAAACTTATTTTGCCATACATGGCGTTTGATGTTGAGTCTGAAAACAATTTTAAAGATGTTTATGATCTGGCATCTGCAGGAATTCAATCGTGCATATCACGGTCACAGATCCCAGAAAAAGTGTACATCAAGGACAATATGGAAAAATCAGGCGGTGTCTTGGTTACACTTTCGTTGAAAATTTCTCTGTGTGATGAACTGAAATCCAAGTTTGTGGACTTTTTAATTAACTTGCCTTCTCATTCTTCGTCTGAAGAACCTGTTTGTAATACTTCCAAAAGTGATAAAAATGTGTGCAATTTTATGATGGCATCAAGAAAGACATTAATGTTTCCTGAAAAACCTACACCACCAGTCTTTGACAAAACCTTAACTGGACCTCAAAAACTATTTTGTGATGTGCTAGATTGGTGCAAAACAATTGATGATAGCTGGTCAAAAGACCAGTTAATCTGTGCAAAAGAAATTTTGTGGAAGATTACAAATTTTTTGTGGTATGTCGATACGCACCATGACAAATTTAAAACAGCTAGTTGTGCCATACCAAAATGTTTTGAAGCCTTTACACCATAAATAAATACTATTAATTGTTATTTTATCTGAATACATTCAAAATCATCCATGCTGGAAAATTTTAATGGTACGAAGGGATTTTTTTTATATTATATCGCACCAACCAAATCAATGATTACTAACTTTTAGACATTTTTTTTTTAAAATTATCTATCCTATCTTACCTAGAGTGATAGTTGGACCATTGATAGTACCGCCTGATGTTAATTGTGCCATCTGTTGGTGAAATATACCACGTGGTAGCGCCATGGTGGCAGTTGCAGCTGCTCCAGACTGTAACAGAATAGTTATACTATTAATCCTTAAGCCATTATATAAGTTTCTAAATCAATACCATTGATTTGCATAAATCTAGTTTTCCGTCAGACATCCAATGTACTTACAATTCTTTACATACAGCATTTAACGAAGTCACTATCTCAATAGCTACTGATAAAATTTACGGACATTTGCAAAACCTGCGAATGCTTCATAAAACACTTTATTTTTTTATAAAAGTTCAAGAGACACAATCTATTCCCATCTTAAATCTGATACTTACTAATTCTGTACCAGCTTGAGATAACTGTATAGGTAATCCTGGAAATCTTTGTTGTACACTAGTAGCTAACACTGAAATTGAATTCATATTGTTTAAGAACATATTTTCTGGGCAATATTGGTTCAATGAATATCACAATATTTATCACTAATATATCATGATATGGGTAATGGTATATTTTCACTGGTTTTGAAAATATTTGGAAGTATTGATCATGATTGTATTGCAGGCTGTAGTAGATACTTGATCTAAATTACTTTTGCCCCATTTTAGTTCATGCTGAGGAAGGGGTGGTCTCCTAGTGCAAAACACCTTGTACTTACTCTGATGTTGAGGAAAGACTAACTGTTGAGTTCCTCCTGGAAGTAACATCTCAGTTTCTGCTGGTGCCGGTTCCAATGCTTTAGATGCCGACAACTTCTGTTCCCATAACTACAAAAATAATGCATGAACATATATTCTATAAATAATGATGAATTTTTCAAAATTAAAGGGCCGCTCATTTTTCAGTTTTAGAGGGACACGGAAAACATTTCTGCATACAGAAATAGAATTTCAACAGGCCTGACTTTTTTGTTCAGAAGATAAAACGCATCATCACATTTAGCCAACTGAATGCCAAACTTGTGCCATCTTCCATTCAAAATTCTAATTGTAAAATAATGTCAGTTATCAGTCCACATACTGTTTATGGAATCTTACCTGTTTTAACTCCTGTAAAACTTGTTCATCAACACCTTCATCTAAAAACGCCTCTTTTACATTATTTATAACATCTTCTACAACTGTTTTATACAGTTTACTCTGAAAATAATATGTAATATTATGTACTCTGAAATCAACATGTTATGTAAATTCAGTTCAATTGTACAATTTTTATTTTTGAGGTTTTGACATCTTGAAGTATATCTGTGAGAAATCAGAGATCAGTTTATCGGATGAGATACTTTCGTAAAACTTTGGAGTGTTTTTTTATGAGACACTCGATACACTCTGAAATTAATATGCGATATTACATATCCTGAAGTTAATATGTGATATATATTCAGATCATATTATGTTATTTTGTAGTAATGTGATATTATATGTAATTATACTGAGTTAACAAGAGTAATCAAATGATGTTTTAATTCGGTGAATCTAAATCAAACAATATCTAAACTACCGGTACACAATTTTTTAGTAGTTTTAAGTACGGTAATTTATTGATAGTATTTGCGCTATGAAAATCAATGTAGGGTCTAACCTAGGATACTTTTGCAAATAATCCTAAACTTTGCTGTGAATTTAACGATCTAACAGTGTCTTTACTGGAGTGACCGGTGTCATTACTGGAGTGACTGAGCCACTCTATAAATGAGGAGGCTAAATTGCATTTTTCAAATGTTTGAAATAGGACCTGGTTATGGGAAGGCTTTAAGTTTATTTTGTTTGGAGATTTTAAATTCTGGGATGCTTATCGCCTGGATTGTTATCAATTTTATCATCAATTTAATCCACTTATGACTTGTAAATCGTATTCTAATCAAAGCCATATATTAAGAAATAGTTATGTTAAATACATTAAAATTAGAGCCAACATACATACAGTATCATACATTTACAGTCAGAAAATAACAGCTTGGCTTACAATTACCTCTGAACGAATCAAAGTCCAATGTTTTAGAAAAAAAATGCCAGAATGAATTGTTTTCTTTGTGGATACTAAATGACCGTTGAGAAATCCTTTTATATTCACACGATCAGCTGATAGCAATAGCAATATAGTCACGAATTTACTGGGCATTATGAGCCATATTTCATAGCATTTATTCTATGGAAGGTCGTGGCAACACGTCTCATCAGAATTTTTATCACAAATTTCTCCTAAATGTCATATTTCGCGTAATATTTCAGGCGTATATTTAGTTCCAAGACTCACCGTGGAAGTGGCTGTAGCCATAATAATTCAGTCAAAACCAATTCCACAGTAAAACAGCAATAATTTTGATGAACTGTTGGCTTCGCCGAAGCCGATGAATGTCTGCCACTGCTTGCTTTTATACAAGGTAATAAAACCTAGATCGGTATAGGGGGGTCTCACAATTGCTTCAATTGGTCAATACTCGAGACAAATGAACTTTCTCGCGATAATGTATGAGACTTTAAGAGATGTAAACAAACACACGTGACATTAAACATGTATTTGTTTTACTCTCAACAATCCATTATTGTGTTTAATCACTTAAAAGCGATTTAATTATAAATAATGATAAAAACAAACATGCATTAGATACTAACCTATTCGCCAATTGATTTATTCGGTGTCTATATGCCCCCACCAGAGAAATTGGACTATTAAAAGCTGTAGGCCCCTTTATAAACATAGATTTTAAATAAAGTTTAAATTACAGGGGCATTCTGATTCGTTGTAGGTCGAAAAATAACTGAAAACTAAACACCTAAATAACACAAATGTGACCTTACGTCAAAAAGTATTAAAGCTATGTTTATTATCGTTTTGTGTGAGAAAACTTACGGATTTTAGCAAAGTGAAAGCCAAATTGTAGAGAAATTCGTTTCCTACTTATTCTGAAGGTTTCAACTACAAATATCGAATCTTTGTATAAGCCAATCACCAAATCTAGTGGTAAAAAGCTGCTTCAATAAAAATTTGTAATGGGCCTACACTCCTTTTTTAAATAAACTATTTCAAGTAGGATTAACTTACAACGTGTTTGATAATTAACAAAATTGAATACTGCCCCTTTGATATAGGAGGTAGCCTAGTAATTTGGACGGCTGTCTATAAGACCTTAGCCTCATGAAGCTGAGAATTACATATGGTGCATTAGGCATTATCATTATTTTTTTTACAATTGTCTGGGCATGCGGTACATAGAGATATACAGGAGCCAGAAATCCAAAACGGAAAACTCTAATATTGCTTTGTCCCAAGACCTTAGGACACAGAAGCTGGTTTTAGTGTTTCGGTTTACGGAAAATACACCGTTAGGACGATTGGTTGATTTAAACAATATTTATTTATGCAAAAATTAAAATATAAATTACATAAAATATATATAAATTGGATTCGGAAAAAAGAACACAGCTTAAGCGAATCCGTCTCCATAGGACGATTGGTTCAATTGTGACTTAAAATTGAAGTTAATTTTTAAAAATTTATATTGAAGACTATAGGTACGAGAATTATATGTAGACTACTTTACATGATTTTAATTAAATTTTGTGTTATCCTACTCAAAATATATATTTCAGTTGATCGCTGTAGCCCATATAATAAGGCTATAAGGCTACGTTATGATATTGGTAGGCTAATATTGTCTTACAAAGATTATAGTATTGTTCATATCTGCACAGAAAGGTCAATTTTCGCCAGTTCCGCTGGTTTAAGCATTTATTAAGCTTTGTTTTATGTCGAACTCTCATCGTAAAGTGGTATGGCCAACCGGATTTATCAGCTTGCACTTCATATAATTATAGTCCTTCACCTACGTAAACGATTACAGCCCTTCCATAAATCATCAATATACGTTATATAAACAGAGCATAAATAACATAATTTTAGTAGATAAACATGTTAAAACCTATGAAGGTCTACATGTAACTGACAGTGTAGGACATTATAAATATTATCAACTGAATCAACAGTACGATAAGAATTGTGTAATAGTCTGTAGTCATCAAATCTTTTTATATAGAGTTGTTTCCCCTTGAACGTCAAGCTTGTTCTTGGTGTAAATGAAGATTCTCTCCTTCAGAATCACTGGACAACATTGTATGTAAATAAATCAATTTTAATCGGATACTTTTTATTGAAATGAATATACATGTATTGATAGAAATGATTATTTCGAAGAGATATTACAAGATAAACAAATAATTTAATTCGAATGAAACACCATAGGCCTATCTAGAACTGAACATGGTAGGCCTATAGACTATACTATAGCAAACGCCTGTATGATAGGCCCAGGCATTGCAAGATGCGAGCAGATCGTTGAACTATCCAGATCTGAAAAGAGAATTGGATTATAGGCTATGCAGGCCTACTGGATGAATAGTTTAGGACAACTCTAAAGGCCATCATATTGTCACAAAGTGCCCCTAATCGGTTAGCTTACTTTTAACTAAACAAACTAGTGAAATGTTAAATTAAGGAAACTAAGAACGAAACGACAAGAAATTCCAACATGGGCCTCTAACCAGTGGCGCAACTAGATTAGCAGATGCCCTCGGACTTAAGCGGGATTTTTTTTCTCATATGTTCTCCTGCATTCTGAGACCCCTCTTTAAGTCAATTTAATGTGGAAGATTGAAAGATATTTCACTTTTTATTTATATATTGCTGGTTGCTTAGTATGATTTTTGGACCGGAGGGATCCTTAATGTGATGTAGCCTAGGTAGACAACTTGAAGAACAAATTTCGTATCTGCATGTTTTTTTCGACCATTAAAACTGAAGATAATTTTCAAAGAAATTGTTGTGACTAACAACCTGATTGAAATGGAGATGTAAATGTTTCGTGTCCCTGGTAGGCCTAGATGTAGCCTATGCTTCTCTTAGCATCCAAAGTGCAATAATGTCTAGGCCAAGCATGTAGGCTGGCAGGAAAAATGATTGCTATGCTATATTATAGCCAGTAGGCCTAGGCCCAGGCTCGTGGCAGACTTGATTGTTCGGAGGGGCAAGTAATATATTACGAGGGGCAATGATGTATGGTTCCTACATAATATAATTTGGACTCTTCTTCGTTATCCGACGCCTAAGGATTTAATTAGGGACCTCTTATCGCAATATTTGACCTTGATCTTGAATAAAAAGGAAATGTGAAAGCCTCCGTATTTAGCATATACTTTGTCTTCTATCTATTAAAAATGCATCAAAACAATAAAAATCGACACGAAAGATATTGATTGACTTACACAGAATTAAAAATCTAGCAAAAATAAGTGTCTGATCCTCCGTTCCGTCGTAGAAATGAGTTCAAAATTCTATTAACGGTACTTTATCGCCATTCATACGGCCACTTGTCAAATTTGAGATTAGGCGGGAAACCGTGAGAGGTCATGTGTAGCCCCCGTGTGACTCAACTATAAGCATTCAATATGGCGTCTGGATTAGACTTCAACCTCGAATGGAATTGAAGTTTTTTCGGATTTACAGGCATGGCTTTAGTCACAGAAGTATATTTGTGAAGTAATATAGAAATGAAAAGTGGCGAGACACTCACGAATTTTTTGATTGGAAAAATTATTTTGTTTGGTGGCCATTTTTTAATGATTTGTCAGACTCATGTGTGGTAATGTTTTGAATCGGAATCTCGGTGTTCACATGCGAAAGATACCGACCGGCTGAAGATAATTCAGCTCCATTATACGGGATATAGTAACTTTTTATTAAATTATTTCTTAAAATAACAACAATGGCAGATACAAGAAGGCGTGTGAAGTTGTACATGCTGAATGAGGATCGTCAATGGGATGATCGTGGAACGGGGCATGTGTCGTCGGCTTACGTTGAACGATTGAAAGGAATGGCTTTATTAGTCCGGTCCGAGATAGACGGTGAGTTTACAATCAAGACTTTCGTCTGATCGATCGTCCTAATTGATTATTTGTGTAGTTATGTAATGGAATTATTTTCTATTCGATCACAATCGTTTGAACAGAGATGGGGATTTGATATTCCAGGAAATTGACCTACCAACCCATTCTCGATTGTTTTGTTGTTTATCTTTTGTTTGATTGAATGATTGATTGATTTTGTGTCTTTCCTAATATCTACCAAAAATAAATCTATTTCTAACTCAGCCAAAAATCAAACTTGGCTTGAAAACTTGCTAGATCTTTCTCCAAAAACAATGATAGGTCTAGAAATTTGTAAATTAAGGATAGGTCTTATTTGTTGTCAATCAGTCTAAGAGAATGTGAAGTCCAAATTTTCCAGGAATATGAGGTCATCTACAATTTTTCTATTTTTAGATCTTGTAGACTACCACTGACCACAAACAAAATGATATTTGATATTATTCATTAGGCCTTGCTTAGATATTAAGTTATCGGTTTGGTACTACAATATACTAATGGTATACTCATAGGCATACTTTATTGAAGTTTATGACTGCATTTTATTTGTTACATTGGAACTAAACTGCCAAAGAGATTTTTCACATCACCTATATCCTAATTACAAATCAATCATACAAAATTGAATGTAGGCCTAACATCCATCTTGAAATACAGTACTGGTACATACAAGATACAATTTTCAGTTATAAGTCCAATCAAACTAAGCCTGTGGTGCAAATCAATGCTATCAGTGTCCCTGTTTGTGAAATATTAGCCCCAACAGTTGTTCAGTTGTATTCACAAAAAAATATTTTGTGCGTGATAAAGACTCCTGTATGTGAATTGAAACGTTGCAAAAATTAAAGAAAGGAGTAGTATATCTTTAATAGTGTTCTTATTTATTTAATTTTGATAAGGTTTAACGTGTAGATTTAATTATGATTTAAATTGTTCATTTCAGGTTCCATTTTATTAGAATCAAAGATTCACCCTGATACAGCCTATCAAAAACAACAGGTGAGAAAATAAACTCTGCTACTTTAAGTGCAGACGACAAACTGCATGTAGCAGCCAACATCAGCCATTTACATCATTACCTATTTGTATCAAATTTCGTTTGAAATTATTTATCGTTTCGTCGGTTTTTCTCATTTAACTTTTGTGTTTGAATAAGCTGAAATCATATTCACAAAGAATAACGTTTGAGAAGTTCAGACATTGAATCTCTGGCTTTTGCAATAGTGATATGTTGTTTACCACATAAACAGTACATTTGTCTCTCTCCCAGACACATGCCATGCCCATGAAGCATGAAACCCAACCGATCCCTCTGTGGATCATCAAGTCTTTTCTTATCTATATCAAAACAGATCAATGACCTCAAATTGGTACAATTTTCTCTCGACCTCTCCTAGACATCAATATCCAAACCTTTCCACGGTGGTCGGTGGATCATCTTGGGTACTTATGAGTTTTACTCAGCCTATTTCATAAATTGTCAAATACCTCAACAAATGCTAAAATTTTCTCTGACTGTCTCTCAGAAACCATCCATGTAAATACAAACCCCTCCTTTTGTGGATCATAAAGTGTACTTCTAGTTTTTGACATATTCAAACATAGGTCAATGACTTCAGGTTACACATCATGACTTCTCAATATTAATAAATCTATGATAAATCTTGATCCTGTTTCTTCTTGAATTCAGTACAGTAATGGCTTGGATTGGATGAATACTAGTCTACTATTATGAACTTAATGTTCTCTTGCCCTGTTGTATGGTGTTGAAATTAAATCACAACCACACCAACAGGATGTAAAATTCACATAAAAATGAAAATTACTATTACTATTATATATAGATTACAAGATTAGTCTCTTAAATTTTTTGTTGATAAATTATTTCATAAACCTGAATGAATTACCAGTAATTGAATCTGGAAAATATTGGGTGACATCAAAACATCAATATTATGGAGATATTTTTTAATTTATTTTAAAAAATCTGATACTTTTCATTTGTTTGAAAATTCCATTCTTGGACGCCACTAACTATTTACTATTTCACCCCTAATACCAGTTATTCAGACCGACAGTGGTGTTCGTTAATCCGAGGGGTTGAGCATGCCCGTCTTGGGTTATATCAAGAATGTTAATATAGATCATTTTTTAATTGGTGTGAAAAGGTGAAATAAATGTAACTATGGTTTATGCAAACGTTAATATCGAGAGTAAACATATTATTTGAATGATAAAGAGTAAATAGAAACAAGTTAATACATGCGTATGATAATAAGATAAACTAAGATAGCAGTAAACCCATTGTTCTTATATAATATACACTAGTTTTCTTCCTATATAACTGAGTAATTTTAAACTGGGTCACCGTGTCAAAAATAGATTATAATGTCATTACATGAGGCTTATTTCAGATAAATTTCTCTACACCAAAAGTTTAGGTGTGCCAGTTTTATACTTAAATTACTTCACAATGCAAAAGAATGTTATGTGATGATTGTACACTATAGAAAAGAGGGAATTTTTCAAAAAATCATATTTTCTATTCAAACATCTGGTATTTCTCTAAGTAAATAAGAAGAATTTTTGAATTCTTATCTTCGGTCTAAGGTTTAAAATGAAGGCATATAAAACCTTTCCAAATTACTTTCTTCTGCTTTTTTTACTAAATATTAACACCATAATAGTTGTACACAATACTTTAACCCTTTAACCAGCGTCTTATATTGAACAGTAACTTGCTACTTTCAATCATACTTTATTTAATGCTATTTAAGTTTTGACTTTGTTTTGAGAAACGTTGGATAAATTTTGAAATTTAAAAGGGGATAATGACCAACCTCTGTTGATTGGACTACCAGAACCTCACAAAACATGACAATCTGGAAATAATAGGGCTACTGGTAAATAATGGCTGCCATTCAATTCCAGACTAAGGAACTTTCACAGTAGACTGTTTAATAATCCACTGTATTTTGTTGATTCTGCGAATTCTATCCCTTTTAAACCCATATCATCACCCCTTGTAACTGTCAAAAACAAGCAGCCAGTTGTTCACTACCAGTTTTATATAGACATATATTAAAGGGATTGCAAAGAGGTTTCTAAATTTATATATGTATAGGGACACTAATATCATCAATTTGCACCATTTGAATTTCCAATAAGATGTCTTGCAATTCCACTAAAACAATGTGTTTGTGAAGTCATTATCACAAAGTTCCTTATACATCAATAACAGCTTTTGCAGTAGTGGTGTCATTAGTGACGGTGGAATTGCCTGAACCACAGACATATTATTGAAATTGGAATGGTGTAAATTGATGCTATCAGTTAAAAATAAACCTATTTACAATCCTTTCTTGTTTCAAAAACATTCATTCCATTATTTATTTTTTTCTGACATTTTTCACTTTTACAGGAAACGTTGATAGTTTGGTCAGAATGTGATAATTATGACTTGGCTCTGAGTTTTCAAGAGAAAGCTGGATGTGATGAAATTTGGGAAAAGATTTGTCAGGTAGGTTGGAATTGCTTCATTTTGTGCTATGGAGAACCTTTTTTGATAATACAGACCAATTTGTATGATACTGAAACACAAAGAAGCTGTCGTATTGCTCTACTTTGGGTTTCCCTATACCACAATTCATCATTGTTATCAAGAAACATAATAAAGAAATACTGAATTGAAATTGGGCTAATGTACAATGAGGAAATTTTGGACTGTGGCATTACTTATTAACGAATTCCAACTGTCGAGGGATCTGTGCCTGTAGCACACATGGCCTCGGTTTATTGTCCTATCCGAATACTAAAGGCTTTTTCCATGTCAGCTTTTCTGACCTGCATCTCTTTCAGTAAAAACCGAGTTGAAGAATCGGAAGGTATTACCTATCTATGCTGCAATTGAACCCTGGTTAGCTAACAAGTGTCTAACTGATAACTTGCCATAGATGTTAACTCTACTATAAAATTTTCAGGTACAAGGTAAAGATCCATCAGTTGACATCACTCAAGAGGTTGTGGATGAATCGGAAGAGGAACGTTTTGACGACATTCCTGATGCTATGCCTCCAATAGAGTTACCTCCCTGTGAATTAAGTAAACTTGAAGAAATCTCAGAATTATTTAACAATGTGCTTCCGTCGCCAATACGGAGAGAAAAACTGGCTGTTTGTATCGAAAACGAAGGTTACATTAAAAAACTAATCGACTTGTTTCATATGTGTGAAGACTTGGAAAATTTAGAAGGATTACATCATTTATATGACATTTTTAAAAGTATATTTTTACTAAATAAAAACGCTCTGTTTGAAATTATGTTTAGTGACGATATATTATTTGATATAGTTGGTTTATTGGAATATGATCCTACCCTATCACAGCCAGCCAAACACAGGGAATATTTAAAGACAAAAGCCAAGTTTAAGGAAGTGGTGCCAATATCAAACCCGGAATTACTGACTAAAATCCACCAGACCTATAGAGTTCAGTATATCCAGGATGTGATATTGCCTACGCCGTCAGTGTTTGAAGAAAATATGCTTTCCTCTCTCAGTTCCTTTATATTTTTCAATAAAGTGGAGATTGTCAGCATGATACAGGTAGGTACATCTTATGTTTTGTTTTTCAAGGTTTGGCATCAGGGACAGTTCAGAAGTTTATTTTCCTTAGCTGTGAGACTTGATATCTGGTCTGGTCTCCAAAAATTCTTAGGATGAGAATTTGTCGTAGAGTGGAATTTAACTTCAAGAAATACCATGCTTCCTGCAAAAGTTAATGTAAAACTTGAAAACTTGGCCATGAAAGACTGAAGTCAGGTATTAAAAAGTAAAGTGTATCATAAAGTGCAATTTGTAATATTCTATCAAACAAAATGTAATACTTTCATAAACATACATACAATATGACAGTTTATATTAAATCTGTCTCTTGCTCCTCTTGACTTTAGAGTACGGGTATAAAGCCCCTGACTTAGGGCTGGGCAATCTAACAGTATCACGATAAATAATGTTATAGGAATTTTGTATTATTTTAAAAATACAGAAATATCGCCATATATTAATGGTAGTTATCATGATAAATGATCACAATTTTAACAAGTGATTTTGTAATTGATACAGATTAGTTTTTTCATGATTTTCAAGTCAGGGGTGTTTTTTCTTAAATTTAAAATTTTTAGATATAAAAAGAACCGTTTTGTTACAAAACCAGTAAAAAACAAAATTCAGAAATATTACATTATACCCATATCATGATATATTAATGCTTGATATTGTGATATTCACTTGAACAAGTATCGCCCAGCCCTACCAGTGATAATCTGTAATTGGTCTACTATTTGCTAATGTATAACTAATATATAACTTACTATATTGCTAATATGTTACTACTCAATTAATAACTACTAATATTGCCCGGGTATAAATCATCTTTTCAAAAGAAAATCATGGCATTTCAAACAACCTGCTGGATGTTCTCAGATATTGATATTATTCAACATAGTTTCATGTTCATTGTCACATCTGCTTGTGATTTCCTTATTCTGTATTTTAATTGCATATTATGTCTATTCATACAATCTGCATTTTATTCAGCTTAATCTAGATACAAGTCCTTTTCCCTTTTATATAATCAGTATGTCAAATATTAACATTAAAGTAAGATGCCCTGTAATTTGTAGGGGCCATATTTTTCTGGTGCTCACAATGACATTTTTTTCTAGAAATATTTCAATTAAAATGCAGTATTGAGTAAGATATATAATTATGTTCTTATACATGTTGGAAATTTGACACAGTGCCAGTAATAACACAGATGCTTACAAATGTTAAGAATTATTTAAAAAGAGAGGTCAATGAAGGTGTTATTTCTCTATATGTATCAGTATTTAATCAAAATTATACAGTTCGCACATTTTTTTTTTTTATAAGGCATGACCAATTTTTTTTCTTGTTTTACGGATCTTCCTCCTTTCCATAAATCAGAGAAAAAAAAAATAAGCTCTGCTGAAAAAAAACAACCTTCATAGTTCATGAAAAATAAAAAATCATCATCAGATACTTCCATTCATAATAAGATATATGATTTTTGATCAAATCAATACTGAGAAAATAGGAAAATCCAGGGTAGTACTGGGTTTAGTTTAGTTTTTTTTCTCTCCTGCCTTTACAGATTTTACCAGAGAAAATCTGTAAAACAAGAAAATAAATTGGTCTGGCCTAAGCTTTGAACAATCTTTCAAAATTAAAAGGAGAAAATTGTTTGCTAAAAGTGCCTTTCATGTTACATTCTATTTTCGTGTCTTATAAGAACAGGCCATCCATGAAGTGAAATTTATCATTTGGAGATGGAACTTAGTCCTGATTCCCATTTTTCTGAAGCTAAGACTCCTCCTTTTACAATGAAAATTTTTGTTTGATTTGGTGACTTTTTCAGAATATTTCTGATGAATTTCAAATTTAGAGTTTTCATTGGATATCTATAATCTAGTTCATCATTCAACCTATCACCAGGTAGACAATAGTTCATTATTTTATATAATGTTTTTTTTATTATTGTGTTATTTCTCTTATTAGGAAGATGAAAAGTTTTTGACCACGTTATTTGCTCAACTGACAGATGACGAAACTGATGATAATCATCGGAGAGATCTCATTCTATTTTTAAAAGAATTCTGTACGTTTTCACAGACATTACAGTTACCTAGCAGAGAATCATTTTTCAAGGTAGGTACTTAGATTTCCTTGTACAGACTTATTTTTACTCCTTATCCAAGGCTGGCTATAATTTGACTTATCATTTTATATTGTTAGAAAGTATGCAAGGGTGTTAATAGATAGACCTTCGTACCATTTCATTGTAAGAAACGATGAAACCGAACTTGATGTCAGTCAGCCAGACTGTTTCAGCCTGTCACATGTCCCATTTCAAAATTGGCAAGGAGTGTTGTGTGAGCTTTTAAGATTCCAAGCAACTTTTGTTTTGTAATTTCAGACATTATCAAACCTAGGAGTGTTATCAGCAATAGAAATTATTTTGGTAAGTAAGTTTATATTTCGGTAAAAATTGTGAAAAATGGCTCATTGCTTCTGTAACTCAATGACAAAAGCTTGTTTTTGGTTGATTCAGTCCTAAATTGTAAAGGATATAAAGGTGATGGCAGGGGTAGGGCAATTTATGATGATTTGGCATTTAAGTAATTATAAATTTATTTATTATAGGGGTTAGATGATGTAAAAATGAAGAGTGCTGCTATTGACATATTTTCTTATATTGTGGAATATAGTCCGTCCATGGTCAGAGAGTTTATTTTACATGAAACCCAGAATCAGGATGATGTAAGTAAGAATTATATCAGTATATACATATAATAAAGTCCTCAAAAACAATAAAATTGACCCTAAATCTATCCTGGATCATCCACGATGGCAAAACCTAGGAGGTAGATATGAAATGATTCCAATAGCCATCTTGGATCACTCATGATGACAAAATCAATGAAAAATATTTTCAATAGATACCTGTAGTTTTACCATAGAGGGATTCTGTTGTATATTTCTGACACCAGGCCATGTATTCTCGAAACAATCTTAGCGTTAGGATGTCCTAGAATCAATATTAGAAGATAAGAACCTAGGACATTCTAGAATCAATGTTAGAAGATAAGAACCTTTGACATCCTAGCACTCAGATAGTTTCGAGAATACGTGGCCTGGTTAGTTCACTGATAAAAATATACTCATTTTGGCCATATTTAAAATTATTTTTTCTTTATCATCTTAAGAGGTAGTATTCCTTTTATGTGAATTAAAGATAGTTGATATCATTGATTTTTCAGGAGGATTTATTAATTAATCTGGTTATTGAACAGATGATAAATGATACAGATCCTGGTAAATATTTACTCATTATTTTAATCTTATTTCTCTTTATATACAGTCCTAAGTCTTAATGTCAATGACCACCAATTTCTCCTAAATAAGGAATTGCACTCCATATATCTACTTGGGTTTTATATCATAAACTTGTTGTGAACAATTAGTTCTTTAAATTGACACTGAAACCTTGAAATAAGCAACATGATCAACTTCAGATCCGAGTGATGACAGATTTTTTCTGTTATTTTTCTACACTTGCCATCATCAGTGATCAGAGGATATGCTTCCTTAACTAGTGTTCAATCTTATCCTGGTACAAAAGCATAGGGAAATATGGTCCATTCAGTTGCCGTTGCCACCCCTACTGATAATTTTCAAATTTCAAAAATTGAAAAATATAACTGATAAATGCTTCAATTGTTGAGGTTGTCTTTGTATGTATTGTAATGAATTAATATTATTTTTTTTCTCTCCCTTCAATGGAATATTATATAGAATTAGGTGGTGCCATGCAATTGATGGGTATATTAAGATTATTGTTGGACCCTGAAAATATGTTGGCCACAGCTAATGTAAGTTCTATTTTTTGATTTCTTATGTATGTCTTCAGAATGGATTTGTTTCCTTTTGGCTGAAAACATCCACGTTTTAACATCTTGAATAGAAATGTCTGTGGGATGGTTATAAAAATTACTTTTTGCTAATTCCTATGGACATTTTTTTAATAAAATCAACTCTTGTGGTAAACTTAATGAGCAAGATGGTGAAAGGGATTCAAAGCTGACACTAGGCCCACTTCCAGAAGCATTAGAATTTTTTGACCATGAGGTTTCAAACCCACAGCACCTACTTGCCATCCTTCTTGCTACTAAATAGTGAAAAGCTCATTCAATATGCTGCCTTGTTTTACTCAGTGTTTTTATTGGTTTTGAGGCCAAAATAATTATTTTGATAACCTTTGTATCTTTTCCAGAAAACTGAGAAGACAGAGTTTTTAAGTTTTTTCTATAAACATAGTATGCATGTTTTAACTGCTCCATTATTTGCTAATACAGTTGATGATAAACCCAGTAAAGGTAAGAGCAACATTATTGTAGAATTAATGCAAATGAATACATTTCAATATGGCATACTTTACAATGATATTGCGTTGCTGTTATTCCATACCATGTGTATCAGGGACTCTATCATCAATTTGCACCATTTCAATGTCCTACTGAACATTTGTGGTTCCTGCAATCCCACTAAAAGTAAGCATTTTATGACGTAACTATTGCAAAGCTGTTATTGATGTATAAAAACCTTTGTGAAAGTGACTTTAAAAATTGCACAAATGGTACAAATTGATGCTGTCAGTCAAATCAGATATATTTTCTTAATAAACCTCTTTACAATCCCTTATAAATCCTTAACTTGAGTACTACAATATCCCCTATTTGACATATTTTTACACAAATACGACACTCTCCATAAACATATTAACACTGTATCTTTTGTTATTTCAGATGATTACCAAACAGCACAGTTATTGAGTTTAATATTAGAGTTATTATCATTCTGTGTAGAACATCATACGTATCATATTAAAAACTATATAATTAGTAAAGATTTACTACGGAGAGTGTTGGTCTTGCTCAAATCTAGACACTCCTTTGTAGCTCTGTGTAAGTAGAAATATCAATATCTTTTTACTCAACTATCACAATAATAAACAATTCTTTGTATACTCCTACATTGAAATGTCGAAATATAATTCTGTCACCCTGGTCTGTCCGTAAAGCAAGAGCTTCAGGGCTCAGCATGCTAGACCCTTGCTTGTTAAACAGTAGTTCCAAGCTACAATTTGGCATTGGTGTTGTTAATACCTTTGGATTTTGGACTTAGTAATCACAGTAAAATGAAATGAATGGAGTTTAATGTCCTACACTTCTTCATCTAATTGGGCTAACGAAGACGGACACGACCATGCAGTGTGCAATGAGGGTCACTTTTCCAGGACTGCAGCATTAGCTTACTCTTTTCCATTTCCAACTGTTGATGGATCTTCAATTTCCATAGCCTGTAGCACATTGTCAATTCTGAAAGACTTGTCTATAACTCTGTAGTATTGTATTTCAGGTGCCTTAAGATTTATGCGAAGGATTATAGGTTTAAAGGAAGAGTTCTATAATCGCTATATATTAAAAGGAAACCTATTTAAACCTATAGTAGAAGCATTTAAAGCTAATGGTGATAGATATAATTTATTGAACTCTGCCATGATTGAACTCTTTGAATTTGTCAAGGTGGTAAGTCTTTGATTTTAGTCAAATTTTTTGTTGACCTTTCAGAAATGCATTTAGGTCTTTCAAGTCTTTCAACATGCCTTCTGCTACTCATGTGTCTTATTCTCTTAACTGAAATCAAACAAGATAAAATCCTGATTTTTTTTAAATACATTAATATATTTGAAATAATTGATTGATCAATCAAAAGTTCATTTTTTGAGATCAAAGCCCCAGATATAGCACAATATTGTTTTGGCAATGAATAGAAGAAAATAGATCTGATGTGTTTGTTTGTTTGCTTACACCAAGGATGTTTTCAAGAATTTGACATAAGGGATAAAATGTCATTTCTGCAGGGAAAATGATTGTAATGATTATATTTTGTTTGTTAACAGGAGGATGTGAAATCATTATGTGGTCACATTGTTGAGAATTATATCAATGAACTAGAGAGTGTTAAGTATGTACAGACTTTTGAAGCATTAAAAAAACGATATGAACAGCAACAAGAACGAATTAAAGATAGATTAAATATGGACAGGTATTTATAACTGTTATAATAGTTGAATGAAATGTCTTGCTCAATATGAAGGAGCAAGGGTGGCTCATTGAGTAGGATTAACCCAGGCTTTGGATGATATATTACGAAAGCACAGGCACAGGACTTAAAAGTTTATAGTAAATAAATAAATAAGATGGAGTATTAATAAGTAATACTTTCATATGGTAGATAATACCTTTGGATTTTTCAAACCCGGTTACCTATGTCAGTGATGCAAGAGGCTGATATGGAAAAATATTAGTATAATAAGGAGGAGGTCTGGATTGTTCAGTGAGTAAGAAACAAGCTCACTAACCTGAAAGTATTAGCTTCAACCCCAACTTTGACGAGCTGATACCTTCAGATTAGGACCTATTTTCTCTCTGATAGTTTTGCATGTGGTACAGCACAGAATATGTTTGATATGTTATGCTTGTAAAACATCCATCAATACGTCTTCCATGACTAAAGTGATTGTAAAAGATGTTTTCTAAATCTTTTATGTGTATCAAGGGACACTATTAACATTGATTTGCACCATTCTAATTTTCAATCAGACATCATTCATCCTTGTAATTCCACTCAAGATAAGCATGACATTACTTTTACAAAAGCTGCTAATAATATCTAAGGGCATTTGCAATAGTGACGTCATAAAACGCTTAGTTTTAGTAGCACTGCAAGAATCACAGATGTCTGATTGAAAATCGGATTGGTACAAATTGATGCTATCAGTGTCCCTGATACACATAAAAAGTTTAGAAAACCTTTTTACAATCCCTTTAAAGTTAGATGAAGAATGTTCCTATCAGAAACAGGCCTTTCTCTGATTTCAGTCAAACACCTGTGGTTCGTAATAATAATAGATTTAGACGTGATGTAAGAACACTGGAAGAAGAGGAAGAGATGTGGTTTGATCAAGATGATGAGGCTCAGGATAATGAATCACCTACAGTACCTGATATCTTAAAAAATAAACTAGATAATGACTTTGATCAACTCAATAAAATATTAGAAAGTAAAAAAGGTATACAAATTGTTTGGAATTATGTGGTGCCAATATGTTACGGATATCGTGTATTGTTTTATGGTTAGGATCGTTAGTCCTTAAGTTTTTTATTATATCAAACTAAGTAATTATTCAACTGTTTGAAGGCAGAACATGCTCATCTGCAAGGAGACTACATGGCATTTAGATTAAGCATAGTCATAGTAATGGAGGCAAATAAAGCCAATACCTCACTTTTGAAGCAATGATTACAGTTGAGAAGTTTCTCAAATCGTTTTAGACCCTCCTTTTGCCTCATTTTAACCTAATTTTGCTACAGTCTTAAAGTCTGGAGTAAATAGAATGAAAGAAATATTAGATCCGATTATTAAAATACAGTTAATCTGTTCTTCAAGTTATACAGTTACCAACAAATTATGTTCTCTCTCTCTCCCAGGGTTTTATTTGAATATTTAATGTAAACTTCTGACTTTCCTTTCAGTTGTCAAAGAGGCTGCAGAGGCTAAAGAAAGTTCACCTAAACTCATAAACAAAGCCTGTACAATCAATATTGCATTAAAAACCAACAGCCCAGTATCCAGTCCAGTTCATTCACCAGGCAGTCCTCATTCTCCTGGAAGTCCTGAGAATCCCAAGAGTCCTGGAATCAGTGCTAATAATTCCAATAGTAATAGTCCTGCTATTAATTGTATCACACCTACACCAACCCCTCTATCTTCACCTAATAATTCACCTCTCATTGAGAAAGCTTCTAACGCTGTAACCAAAAAGGTAGGTATTATAAATATATTATATTTCTGATGCAATCCTGAATTTCCTGAATTGAAATTGAAATTTGTTTCAGCTTTCTTTCTGATAGTTTTGGTCTCCTTTGTAATGTAACAGGTTTTCAACCACAGTCACCCCTAAGTAGAGGAGAATGACAGCCATCCTTGCAGTCTATATCGGTTAAAGAGTAGTATCATTAGAACTGGACTGCTATAGAAAACCTGTTAGATTACAATGGAAACGAAATGATGTAAAGATTCTTGTTAATTTTAAAATCTTTCCTTGTCACTTCAACTCCCTAAACTCTATCCTTACAGCTAAATCTGATACAAATGTCTCTCGTTAATAGAGTTAAAAGTTATGATCTTCTGATTGGTCAATATAATCAGTGCAGTAACATAAAAAATCAGATAATCTGATAAGGCTGATTGTCACAAAGTTTTTCAAAAAAAAAAGTAGAAGTTTCTTTGATACAACTTTGTTATTTTTTCTCTATTCCAGCCTGGTCTCGTGGGATTAGTGGATTACCCAGATGAAGACTCAGACGAAGAGGAAGAGTCAGACCCTATAGCGCCATCAGCCAAACGTGCTCGTATTGGAACGTAGTAGCTAGTGACATTCGCTGCAGTCTAATCAATTCACAGCACCATGGATATTGTGCTAGCTTGTTAGATAACTGTGGTGTTCTTCGCGCCAATAATGTGTCTCAACATCACGCCAGAACCAGGAAACTATGGATCCTGACTAAGACGAACGATTTAACGGGTGTCAGTGACAGAATATTAAAACGTGCAATCCCGCACATTGATCTATCATTAGAAATCATTCCATCATTTCAAAAGAAGGCTTGTCATTGGTCCACGACCGTGAACTAATCGGATAGAAAAGCTTGCCGGCAAGATAGGAAGGTGACGTTTTAAACAGTGTGATTTGAAAAACTGACTCCATCCAGATTGTCATTTAAAACAAAAACTAGAATGGTCAAAGGATTATTCTGTTGTTGTGCTGCATCAGTTTATAGATGTTTGGATTTTCAAAAAGATTTAGAATGACATCAGTTTATGGATCTTTGAAGTATCTTCAAAAAAGTTGATAGTACCAGTTTATGATTGATCTGTGGAGTATCTTCAAGAGAGTTGATAACTGGAAAGACATTACTCTGTGAACAGTAGTGTTTCAAGCACAGTTGGAATTTAACATGATGCTTTTTTGGGGATTCTTCAATGAAACTGTTAAAGGAATCAACCTTTTAAGTAAAGTCATCTAAATATATGTTTTACCTGCTGATAGAGCTATCTTTCAACTATCACTTTTCAGAATGTGAATTATGCCTGCTTATCCTTTACAAATATAGAAAAATATATCTTGGAAGATAACTTGCCTAAGCTATTCTCAAGATTTTTTGACGGATTTTGTATTGGTAAAAGCTTCAAGTGAGATTGTTAATAGCAAGGAGTGACTGTAGTCTAAACTTCTTGGCTTTTGTTGAGATGTTGGGAAGGCGAATGGAAATTTACTTCTTAAAAGTGACACACACAGCTTACATTTAGCAGCTCTACCAGCTGATCAAGCAAATATTTAGACATCTGTATTACTAAAAGGATGACAACTTCAGTGAAATGGTCCAAGTGAATAAAATAAATAAAATGGCATCTCTCCATTCTGTGTTAATTTGATTAAGTGACAATCTGGCTATATAAAGACCATTATAAAAACAGTGAAAACGACTTGTTATATTTAAATAAAAAGAGAAGTTATTGCCTTGTTTTATGTGAATAAATTATATCCTAGGATACCTGTATATTTGGAGCTACTTTATTTTCGTGTGTAAGAGAAATCTTTTTTATGTTCTGTATATTTCTGTTAAAAATTTAATTTGTTTTAAAAGGAACAATTGTTTGATGGAGCATGTATCTTTTCCAAGGCTGTACTGTTTGATGCTGACCACATACATCCTGGATTAAGTTGATTTTTAGTTCAATATGATTATTTTATAGTTCAGCAAAAATATTTGTGCGCTTATGGGAAATTGTCAATTATAAGTTCGGCAATACTAGTGGACCAACGAAGTGCTTATTTCTAGATTTATGGTAAGCTGGGAACTAGTTCTATTTGCTTGAAAAATTCAGAATGATCTGTTCATGGACAGAAAGGGCACTAGTAGGAAGTAGTCTGTATTTATTGAAACCTCAAAAACTGATTAAAACACGACCACATCCAAAAGTTTGGATAAGAAATTCATTTAATCATTCATTCTCCTTCATCTCTCAAAATTACAAGTCATTTTTAGATTCTGATTCTTTATTTTTAAACATGTTTCTGTGATGCTGTAGAAATTTGTATGCAATGGCATTGGTATCCATGCATTAATAATTCGATTCAGTTACATAAAACCTGTAGTTAAAAGCCGAACTTCAGTTCATATTTATGGTTTGTCTATGTTAAAGTGACCAATCAGATGTCTCAAAATTTAAAAGGATTTACCTGAAGTAAAGGTGGGAAATCTAAAATTATTCTAATATCAAATGTATCAAGGACAAACAAAATTTCAAGTATGTGCACAGTTATCACAGAAACATTTTTCAAAGTTCAGATAATTCATAGAATTTTGTCCGCAAACAACTGAAACCCTTTACAGGTTTCTTAAGATGAGTTCATACATTACAAGTTTGCATCATGGTTTAGCTTTGTCTTAAAAGTTACCAATCGTGAGAATACCACCCCAATTTTCATCCCCACAGACGTTCATTCCATCCCTAATGTTAAAAGTGCTACCAAATATTATCATGAAAACATCCTATGTTATATGGAAAAGATTTATATATTTATATTTTACTTATCATTAATTTTCATAATCTTCTACCAAGGTCTACGGCACATCAAGTGAAATGATAACCAGACATCTTGCATGTCTTTTCGAAATATGAAGAGCTATACAAGGTTAAGGGATACAAAGGGTGTTTCCAGTGTATCGGAGAAGCTTCTATTTGCACCATTCTATTTTTTGTCGTATGTCTGTGGTTCTTGTTTAACTAGAATAATTTGACACTGTTGCAAATAAAAGCTCAGTAGTACATACACGCTTTTCTAGGTTTGCAGGAACCACAAATATTAGATGCGAAAATGCCTGCAAATAGAAGCTGTAAGTGTCTTTTTGATACACTGTTAAAGACATGAAATCCTTTTGATCATTTGTTGTCACGGCCCACGGACGCAACTTTGCTTTTAAGTTCTTGGTTTTGTTATTCAGGTATATCCGGTGATGCAAGTAAATTCTCTTGTCTCCTGATCCCTTGTCAACTTGCCCTCTTAGATATCAAATCAAAAATCTTGACCAGTGCTGTCTTGACCAGAAAATCAATTTCTTAAAATATTTTGGCAAAAAAAATGCATTTTCATTTTCAATGAACCTGAATTTCTAACTACAGCACTTTTTTAGGTCTCAGAAAAAATCAAAAGGCAGCAAAATTTCCTAATTTATTTTAAAATATCAAACACACTGCAAACAAAAATGGTTTCTGGTTTCCTAGGTAACCTCTTTGTATATAGTTTTTGTTAAATAGTGAACAAGTTTGCGCAGTGTAAAATATAATGAAAAGTAAAATATATTTGTCTTGTTTCAAGACTTATTAAATGATTGTAAGAAAAAATATATTATTAAAACATTAAAAGAACAATTTGTTTTAATTTAATGTATTGAACAGTCAGTGATACTTCTGGGACCCTGTGTGCTACCCATGCTATGCTATACATGTTAAAGATTCCTCGACCGTTGGAATTCAAAAAATTGTCCTCACAAAATTCACATCTTCATTAGCTCATTGTGTGAAGAAAAGTAGGATGTAAAACTCTATTTCATTTCTAGAGATGCATGATATGACAAACAAACCCCTAGTGATGCTTGATATGACATACAAACCCCCTAGTGATGCTTGATATTGCATACAAACCTCCACTGATGCTTGATATGACATACAAACCCCCAGTGATGCTTGATATGACCTACAAAACCCCAGTGATGCTTGATATGACCTACAAAACCCCAGTGATGCTTGATATGATCTACAAAACCCCAGTGATACTTGATATGACATACAAATTCCTAGTGATGCTTGATACGACATACATATCCCAAGTGATGCTTGGTATGGCATACAAGCCCCCAGTGATGCTTGGTATGACCTACAAAACCCCAGTGATACTTGATATGACCTACAAACCCATAGTGATGCTTGACATGACATACAAACGTTAAGGTCCCAGTGAACAAAGATCAGGTGATGTTAATTGATTTGATTAAATCGAACCTAACGACAATGACCTTAAAAATGAAAACGGCCGTGAAACTAGTATTATTTACTAACAATAATCTGATATATTCATCAATGAATACGACTGTTAATGTGTATATCACGCGTAAATAAAAGGTCCGCAATTATACACAAATATTCATAATGAAATAATTTTAATTTATGAGAAGAAGATTTAATAAATTAATCAATTGTAGAAGCAGGTAGAACCATCCTCCCTTGTTGTCAAGCCGTATAGACCTACAAGTTCCGTAATGATATTTCGAAACTATAAAATTAAGGGTGCATGTTCTAATATAATAAGATAATGCTCGTTTAGTTTGTGACAGTGCACCTAAGTTTCGCTTGTTGTTAAGAGACATGTCGTGTTTAATATTTATAAGTGGTATATCACTTGAGGTCACCACTATAATAATAATAATAGGCTTACTATAAATAGCCTCAGTGAACTAGAGTAACGAGAATATGGCGGATACAATACGGTTCGATTCACCAGCTGGTATATTTGCCACACTCGCTGCTGGTGCGGCCCTGAAATTGGGTGCCGGTGCCTACATGCGATGGAAGAGCAGTACCGAATTTGAGAAAGTTGGTCGAGTATCGGCATTATATGTTTATCCCGTTAAATCATTCGGTGGATTGTGTGTACAGAATGGAAAGTGTACGAAACTAGGTCTTGAATACGGTGGCGTTAGAGACAGGTAATTCTTTTTACAGGTATGATGTAAGGGAAATAACTCCATTTTGATATCATTGCTTCAGACCACAAACACTTTTTTTACTATTCCGCTTAACAAAAAATGATATTTGGCTAGGAATAAAGTCGTATATACATCTTAAATTTTCCACAGGCATTGGAGTGTAGCATTGAAAGATGGAACCTGGCTGACTCAAAGACAGGAACCAAAAATGGCTTTAATCAAGACCAGTCTACACGGTGACACCATGCATCTCGACGCTCCTGGAATGGAAACCATTCAACTGCAGATAAATCCGGCTTTGATGAAATCAAACATAAGTAAAATCACGTAAGTTGTCTTAAAACTTTGATATGATTTGGGGCCAGTTAAAGAGCTAAAAATAATAGCATTGCAATTGAGCGGCTTTCCATTGGTTATAATTTTATTTGTCGTGTCCATAACGGGCCGTGGACAACTTTTCTTTTCTGCGAAATTTTATTGAATAGTTAGTTTGATTTGTTTTCTTGTGAAACTTTTCAACAAAACTTTGAAATATTCCAGACATAGTTCAAAAGGGAGACAAATCTTCAACTCAAACGCAAAAATTTCTACATGTTTTCAGAATCAAAACAGATACAGTACAGTCTTTAGATTGTGGTGATAAGGTAGCCGAATGGTTGTGTCGTTACTTTAATAGAGATGGATTGAGGCTACACTTCTCTGAGGCATCACTGGAGAAAAGAGATTCCCACAATGCCAAGAAGAATTGGCAACACCCAGCTCAGCCAGGAGATTTGGTAACATTTTATTTCTTTTCATTAAAAAAAATATTTTGTAAGCACTATTTTACCCTTGATGGGTGTTCTACTAGAACAACAATATGAAGGCCATACCTCTTGGATCTAGGTAAATCAAGATGTGTGAGAACTACAAATTGTGTTTAAGACGGTTTATTTGATTCACAAACTCCATATCGCTAACGTACTGCGTCATAGATTCAGATTTACAGAAACTGTCGAGAGTTGCTGAATCTTTGCTTTCGTCAAGGTCTATGTATGAAAGAAACTGATCAGCTCTTGGACCACTTGGTTTCTCAGTGAGTGCACAAACCCCTTCCCAATGCTAACATCGGAATTTTAAGAGACGAAAAGTCACGGTTATACTCCGGACCTCTTTGGGCCCTCGGTGCGACCACCCTTAGATATATGCATGCTAGTCCCATGGACTAAGCCACCGTGTACTGTAATCATACCCCTTTTCTATTTTCAGACAGCTTTCTCGGATTATTGTTCCTACATGGTTTTATCAAATTCTTCATTGAAAGCATTGAATCAGAAATTAGATAAAGAAGTTCCAATCCTCAACTTTAGAGCCAATATTATTGCTGATAACTGTGATGCTTTTGCTGAGGTATGATATAGATTCTATGATTGTGAACAGAGGACTGTGAATTCATACGGCTTAATATCAGCTAGCCATATTACATTTATGAGAATACAAATCAGAGGTTTGGTTTGCCTACAATTTCCTTTTAAGAATCATATACTTCCCATTATCGTTTTCAAAACACTTGAACTTTCGTGAATCAAGATATTTTCGGTGAATTAAGATATTTTCGGTGAATCAAGATATTTTCGGTGAATCAATTTTCGGTGAAAGAGGCCACAAGGCCAGTCAAGGCGACTTACAGCACCAGAGATTTAAGAAATTAATGATAAGAAATTTGAAACTAGAAGGGGGCAAAAGTCGGGCATGCTCCTCTGTAGAAACACCACTGCCACGGAGAATTAAAATGAATAATGGCAAATTTGCCAGGGTTTTCTCTCTTTCTACCTTTGTATCCGCGTATCCTTGTGATGTAATACAAAGGTATTTTTTGTTTACAGGATGATTGGAAAGAAATCAGAATAGGTGAAGCTAGACTCAGAGCTTTAGATGCTTGTACAAGATGTATCCTAACCACTGTAGATCAATCTAAAGGAGTTAAAGATAAAAACGAAGAACCACTTGCTACGCTGAAAAAGTAATTATAACATTAGCTTATTCCGTTGACATAAATTATGTACGCTTAACTCAAATATGTATATAGAGTACCACAGGATCCGCTTAACTCATCCCATTATCATAAATTATATATGCTTGTTAACTCATATCAAATAAGTATATGACACTGCAGTACAGACGAAGGATTTACATAGTTACATAGTTAGTATTTAGTTTTTAGTATTAATGTCTTGATGCAAAACATTATGCCAAATCTGGCTTTTGCCAGTGAAAATTCTGAAAACACTATAACGATCCAAAAATTGATCGCCGCTACTCCAATAAAAAGTGATCATTTGATTCTGGCCCAAAACGTTCCGATAACCCATCCGTATATCACGTTTGAGAAACGGTTAGGGTCAGTTTTGGCAAGATATTTATCGTTAATCTTAATTACATTTCAACTTACTCTTTTCAGATTCCGTTTAAAAGAACCATATGGTCCTAAACCAGCATTTGGAATTAATTTTACTCTGGACGCACCAGGTGCGATACAAGTTGGTGATCCTATTTATGCCATTAGACGTTAAGTTGAGACAAGACGCCTACACCATGAAATTTCAAATCAAATGGGACCACATTACCATAATATAGATGGAACATTACTATTGTACCTCATATAGATAACAGAGAAACCGAAATCAAATACATATTACCCGCAGATTGCTCAAGGCTAGATCAAGTAGATAAAATCTAAAATATATTTTTCACTCAAATCATGTTTTTTTTCTTCTATTTTGATAATATCTAATATAATTTATAATAAAATTGATAATGAAATGTTGTCTTTTTTATCAAAAATATTGCACTAGTTATACCTGTGTTTAGTGTTTTTCTGTATTAAATGGTGAACTAATGGCGCTTTTTGAAAAGCGGTTTTGGCCTTAAACCTAGAGAATGGTCTTGCTAAGTGTCCTGAAAAATATCGCCGCTCATCTGCGGGTCCTTGGTTCGTGACCCCCCTGTCAGGCCTGTGAAAGGTCAATGGGTGTCTAAAACTCACAACAAGCATATTGAATACTAGAAAATAATTCCAATGTACAAAACACAAGAGAATTATTGAATAGATCATATTGTATTATATTACATTGTTGTAGAGGTAGGATTGTTTGTTGTACGTGGTGGTTTGGTAGGGGCTTTAGTCAAAATTGATGACAAAGATTTCTCCCAGTTCAAATGCTGAAAAAACATAAGACAGAGTTATCGTATCTTTACAATGTCAAGCTAATACGAACTGCGTCTTATACTTTGAATGCAATTGCCACCTTTCTCGTATCACAGCCGTATGTAAATCTAGCGGCTTCGTTGGATTGTATGTTATAATAATACAGTCAATCAGAGTGCTCGACAGGAAGGCTGAAACTAATAAGCATAATGTTTATAGTCTTTCTATCGGGGGCTCTGATTGGCTGTATTTTCTTTGGTACAATCCATTCAAATCGCTGCAGTCCGTGATACAAGAAAAATGGCTATTGCAGCCAAGGTATAAGACGAAGTTCGTAGTAGCCTGATATTGTGAAGACGGAGATACAGTGAAGACGTGCATTTATCAAAATGAAATATAGCTAGAAGCTATTTGCACTTTCTAATCGGATACCATCTTGTCTATTCGCCTATACAGAAATAACTTTGCTGAATGAAAAAACACATAGGATAGTTTACCTGTTGTAGATAATGGTTCAAGAAATGAGCTTCACCAGCTGATAAATCTAAAAGCAAATTAGTAAGGATTTCAATATAAAGATATTCATTCAAGGGTAACATTGGGCACAGCACAATTTACAAACATACTATATGTAACTATAGTATCTTCTAACTCGAAGCATTTTACGAGCTTTTATGTACAGACATGGCTCGTGGCTGGCGTGATCCTTACCTGCGTAAAAATGTCGCGGTGTCCAAAACAAAGCCCGATGTTATGATACAATAGAGCAAATATATGCTCTTCCGAGCCCAAATTAAAACATAAACAATCAACATTATTTGTTGGTAGTGTAAGTAGTAATGACCAAAATAAGTTGAGCTTGAGTTTAATTTCTAGTTATTCTACCCCAAAACGTAGGAGGTTTTTGTTTGTCTTTAGAATTGGACGAGGATGTGCCAAATTATTATTGCTGGACTATACTTACGATCAATCAATCCAATGACTTTAGAGAAGCCAATGGTATTAACATAGACGGTTAGTTGACAAGAAGCAGCTTCGGCAAATATTTCAGTTAACATGACCTTCTCTTCCGCTGTCAGCTTTCCGTAAGATGGTGTTTTATGAATAGCGCCTAAAATGGCCAGGAAGTCTTCATTTGGAGCACATGGACCGACTGCCAGTGCGACTCCAGCTAAAAGTGTTGTCAAGCAAAGAACTCGGAGAAACTGAAAAAATCGAAATCATAAACATGGTGAATAAAAATAAATTGTTTTAGGTATATCAAATGGAAAAAAAAACATAAGAGAGACCTGATTCATGAAGACTTAAAGAAATACATGTATCTTAACTTTTACTTTAAATCTTATTGGATAATAAAGCTAAATTTGAAATAGATTTTATTAATTGACCAATGAGATAACAGAACACTATAATCGTCTTTAAGTTTTCGAGAATAAGGTCTTGCTGAAAGAAAATCGTTACTCTGTCTTTAATTTGATGACCCACAAGTTGAAAAAGATATAATGTACACATGGGCGCACCAAAAGTTGTCAATATACTGGCAACAAAAGATTATATATATCCTATATAGTATTTCTGCAATCTTCAATTTTTTGCGCTTGAACAAACGCGATATCTCACCATAAATCATGTTTATGGTTGGCCATATATATATCAAGTTTTTTACGGGCGCCAGTGGTTAAACACAAACAGTTTGATATAAAATAGATACATACCATTGTGAAGGACTGATAGAATGTGACTGAGTAAATCTTACCGAAATTTTACTCATTGATAAGATCTGAGAATCGGCAGATTTTTTTCTCCCAATCTAACCTTATCACCAATAGTACTCCTGAAGACATGAGTTCCAAATGTAGAGTATAACCTTATTCTTAACTCCTACCAGTCAGTGCATTTACTATCCATTCTGTCCTATTCTGAGGCAGGGCAGGCGCATAGCAGGGTAGAGCGGGGCAAGGACCTGGAACAGAAGTGAACTGACCTACTGAACACGAGATCGCCTGGATTTGTTTAGACACACTCTGAAGTCCAAGGATAAATAATCAGACTGCTTGACCAGAGTATAAATAAGGGCTCTTTCACATTTCAGGCAAAGCAGGGTGGCACAGAAAAGGGAGGAGCGAAGAAGAGTGGTCGTATAATCACAAATAATCAGAGCTTGGCGATCTTAAGTTAATCATTTGCTGTGGAGGATTTCGTGTAGGCGTTCCTATTGCTTGATAACCATGCTAACTGAAAAGGTGAACAACCGCCAACTGCGAGCGGAAAAATTTTGTGTCGCTCTGTTCTGCTCTTCTTCGCTGCACTTCAGCATAGTGTTTGTATACTATGTACACTTATGTCGCTACTAACAGCTCTTCTCTGCGACTTAATCGATCTGCGCGATTGCTACTTTATAATTTGTTCGACTTATTCCGGATTGACAGGAACCACAGATGTCGAACAGAGGAAATGTAAGCTAAAAGTGTCCCAAAACACACAAATGGTCAGAAGGTCACTTGAAACCTACGAAATTTTGAAACTCTCTTTGTTAACTAAAATTCAAGAGTAAATCGTTTCGAGATATATATCTGTTTATTTTCGTTGGACAATGACTTTCTATGAAGTTATATTTTGTAATAGTTTTTGCTTATCCCTGAGTAATCTAACACCATGACTTATTATGCTTGAATAAGATTCTTTGACGGAGATGTCAACTTAAATGGATTCAACCCAGGTTTCAACCCTTTACCAGTGAATCGGGGTATCTTCACAATGTCAAGGTATTATAAACTTCGAAAGAAGGGGCACTCATAGCCTCTAATTATTCCTGTCGATCCAGCTGTAATAAGCAATGAATAAGGTATTTTCCACGTTATTTCAGTCGACCCAGCTGATATTGCAAACTATGTTGGTAGTCGTAGTAGTTTTTAATTGGATTGGTTGTTTCTGTCTGTGTTATTTGTACCCTCTGGTCATCATTTACTGAATAACAAGAACCAACGGCGTCGGAGGGAAACATGTTATTTTGCAGACAGAAGCTAGATGCGCAAATAAAAGTTTCAAATCTTCAATCCCTTTAAAGTATGACATTCTAGAACATATAGAAGGTTGAGATTCTAGGGTTTTGTATACTTTTTAGAGGACAAAAGGACACATTTTAAGTTATTTAATACAAGTTGTTTTATATATTGTTAGATAATATTATTATATATACACGCAATAGGATGATGACTCCAGTCAAGTTTGCAGTGAAATTCAACAACCGAGACAAAATAAGGTATTGTGCAATATGCAACCATTTGAACGTAAGATAATTGAAAACGTTTTAAGACCTGAATTTTGAATTTTCGTTTGTTTGGTTTTTGGTTTTTACTTATTTTCAAATTTTTTGGATTAGACTAATGGCCTTTTGTACTTTGTGGCCCTATAATGTATCAGGCTATATATTGAAGCGTTTCAAATGAATAAGAAAAAAGGAACGAAATCTCCTTTCCATATATCACTCGAACACTGGTGGTGGTTTCATTAGCTAGATAAGGTATAGGGTTATACTCAGCTATAAACGGTAAGAGGGTTTTGGCAAGGTATAATGGCCACTCATCGATCCATTATTTTCGAGAAGGTAGAACATGTATTCGGTAGCATAGAACCTTTTCAAAACGCTGCAGTTACATACTTCCTGATACAAGAAAGGTGACTATTGCAGTCAAGTTATAGACGCAGTTCGTAATAGCTCGACGTTGTCAAGATGATATGCCTATAGTTGCTAGCACTCATTTCAAATCAACAACTGCTGAAACAAAATGATCTCTCGCTTATGCTCTGGTATATTTTGCTCCTTACATTCATGAACATGAATTTCCCTAAAATATAGACACTCTAAATCCTTCCAGATATCTATAGACTTGTTACTATTTCAAGTTCAAAAGTCTGAAATGTAATTTCACAAGTGGAAAGAATTTTCGTTGGCCTACACTTCCTGTTCGGCATGTCGATCTCAGAAATTGACAGTTTTCTGCCCGCGGGGCATAGCATGTTCTCAATACACTAGTGTGCTTTTAATTGACTCACAAAGATTAACCGACTCCTATAAATCTTATTATGTCAAAATTATAGCGTTCTGTCTGTTTTAGACTGACAGTGTCGTATGTCATTTTATCGTCTGTTTCACTTTTCTCGTTTTCAAATATTTCAAAATGGCGGCATGAAAAAGTCGTTCTGTTTTTGGATATAATTTTATCAACTTTAAGGTAAGAATTATTTTGAAAAATGTTTTCAAAGAGGGTTTGATGTTTGAGGTTAAATATTGCCCTAACAACAGATGAGTTTTGAGTAGGTCTTATGTTATTTTGATTTGTTCAAGTAGTGGCAAATGAGTAGCCTAGTGGCGTTTCTACTTTTTAAGGAGAGGATGCTGGAGGACCCACAAGAATTGAGTTTGGTTCGGCGGTTCTTTTCTTTATTTTATAGAAGCCTGGTGCTTTTTGAACCCTTGGAAATTCTGTGGCCTTTACTTGGCCCCTCCCAATTATTCATAGAAACGCCACAGTTTCCAAGAATGGAAACTCTTTCACGGAAAGGATGAAGAGACCAATATTAACTTTCGTGTTTTCTTTTCTCCAAATTCATTCATCTCTGGATGTCGAAATTTTAATCTCTGTTTCTGAATCTATAGCTTCGGCGAGCTTTCTCGCCCAGGTACACTTGATGAGGATGCGGATAAGACGAAATTCGTAATATATTAACCATTGTGAGAATGATAAAGATGCGACAAGACGACGTACGGTGTCCAATTCCCTGCGTTTTAACTTCAAAATTGAAGACGCGAATACACGAGCTATTGGTCTGGACACGAAGCGGACAAGATTTTTTCTTCTGTTTTCTGTTGTATTAACAATCCCACGCAAGACACCGTTCGAACACCGCACCTCGTCTATCCACACCTTCATACATGTATATCCTGTTCCATGACTGTAATGGTTAGGACGCCATCTTTGTTAGTGATTGTTTGCAAACAGAATGGACATTGTTACACCATCAAACGTCTAACTAACTCTTCATCGATAACTTGTCTCATTGCGTGGCTGAGATCCCGACTGCTCCTGCCAACAAGACCCTATTTTGCTAGATATCGGGTTTGAATACAACTGCAATATTTATTTGCCTAAATCCAGCTATTGTTCAGATTCTCTCCGATGCCACTATTTGCCAACAGTCATTGACAATCTAGCTTCTCTCAGAATCTTATCACTATTGGTTGGTTGGAAGATGACAAATTAAAGTTCGCTTGCAGCGGATGCTGATACCGCAAACTTGGTAGTTGTTGGTAGTCGTAGTAGTTGGTAGTTGGATTGGTTCAAATGGATGATTATGTACCTTTGGTTTGGTAGTTGAGAAGAAAGGTGACTAGGTTGGTATATGACAAGTAAATGATTAAACCAATCTAACTACCAACTACTACGACTACGATTACGACTACCAACATCACTGTTTAGGAACATGGGCTTTAAATTGAAATATTGTTGAAGAACAGTGTATTTATATTGAATCTTGAACACTAAAATAATATACAACAGCCAGTCAAGTAATATAGCAATAACTTTTCCTTTTTTCAAATATTATAACTCTGTCTCACTACGAATAAAAGAAAATAAAGTCGTTTCAAAAAATGGGTTGACAAGTGTAGAATGTATTGTTTTGTGTAATGTTAAATAGCTTTAGGCTATCCATTCATCATCGGACATTACTTTCACTGACTCACTATCATATGAATGAGAGTTTTGAAGAGGTTATAATTTTTTAGATGGCAGAGAAACATTCTTGATTGTCTTAATGGAAATCATACCCTTAGCTACTGGGGGACAGGAAATAATAAATAATAAATTGCACCTTATTTACTTCAACTAAATTCCGTACACCGTAATCAGATTTTGTCTCTGTTTATATGAGACTGATGTTTCTAAAGTCTCATAACCTGGCCCCGTATTCTCAAAACGATCTTAGCGCTACGATGTCCTAGGTTCTTATCATCTAACATTGATTCTAGGACATCCTAACGCTAAGATCGTTTCGAGAATCGAATTTACGCTTGACCCCTTCGCACACAGTGAAAATGGGTATGGATTGCGATTGTGTTGTAGAAATATGAACGTTTAATGTAATGTAATCGGGACTTTATACGACTTGCATTCATTTCACCTACATCAAATGACAATAAAAATTAAATTCCACCATTAATGTCCGCCATTAAAGTAACTACCAGATTTTGACAAAACCATAACAAATGCGAAAGGAAACATTTAAATCTGCTTTTTAATCAGAATATTCGTATGGTTGAAGCTATGCCATTGTTTTGCAACCTTGAAAATAGCATTTAGTGAGAGAAGTAAGTCTAGGTCGGTATGTAACTCATAGGTTTCAAATAGCACAACATTTCAACAATTTACATCAATAGCTTTTTCGCATATTTCGCAATAAAATTATTCCATTGCTTTGCAGCATTAGGCTATATCATCTGACTCCTCCGGTAAAAGTCTCTGTATATAACTCCTAGGTTTCATAATGCACAACGTTCCGATTATTTACATCATCAGCGAAACGGAAGTCAGTGTGGTATAACATTGCGCTATTTAATGAGGGGTGGGGGATGAGGTTGCCAGCTTAAAAAATCTGGAATTGTGGATGATTCCCAGTGTACAGAAATATATTTGTTTTTTTTTGTGGGTATTTTTTGTTAATTGTCCATTTTATATTTTCAATTATTGTCAGCAGAAGGAAAAAAGCCTTGTTTTAAGATCTTCACTTAGTAATGAATATCTTTTCAAAAATCATGAGAAAGGTGCAGGATGTGAGTTAATCTAGCTATTTTCATTTTTTTCTTCTTTGCCTCTATTGCTATTTTAGAAAAAAAATTTGCTAAACTCAGATACGGAAGATGCAGGAAAATCATCCGATTCTTTCATCGTTAGCTTCTATAAATATTTGAAAATATATTTCTTAAATTTTGTCACGTTATCCTTTAATGGTATCATGCCACAATAAACTCATTATCGTGACACATAAAATGATTAAGAAGAAATAAGACGCGCTAATGTTTTTTGGGGGAGTTTGTTTCGGGTGGGAAGTTGTAAATTCGACACTGAATTTAAAACAAACACTGGAGCGTGAAACTCCTATTTCTATTTAATCATTTCAAAACACATATCACATTTTCAAATACGAAGTCGATTTATCCTAAGTGGCAAGTGTGAACGGTAAAAACGGCCGTGAACAGGCTTAATAAGAAACTTTTCAATTGAGTGACAGGTGTGAACGGTATCAGCGACTGTGAACAGGCCTTCGGGCTTAATTAATGTCATTACATTAACTGATCAATTGTTTATATTACGAGTTCATTAACTTCACGGCCTGATTAAATTTGTTAAATTCGGATTGAAGTCGGATTGGTGTTTGAGGCTTATAAATTGATCGTACTATATTTATTTGGCTTCTGAGATGAAAACAGTAAGTCTGCGATATCAGTTATCTGAAATCGCACGTAAACTTGTCATTTACCAAACTGAACGCAGTCAACAAACATACCTGTTCAGTTCCTGATTAGAATTAAATTTAAGTCGGATTACCAGTAAATAGTAAACAGATATAGATATATTGTATATAAGTAACTGGCTATTTAACAGAGTTCAAGCTGATCAGAGGTTGGCCGTTAGTAAAATTGAATTTTGAATATCTTATACGATAAACAGCACACATTACCCAATAACTGTTAAAGTTTTCGGTAACGAATAAGTGTTTTTGCTTTACATTGATTATTCATCGTTTTGAGTGCTTAAAGAGATTTTTTTTCTTTTTTAGAATTTAGAATAAAATATTCAGAGAGTGCGGGGCCACGGCAACATCGATAAGCAGATCCGTAACGAAGGATAAAACCACAAAATACATAGAATAGAGTCTTAACGTGATAATAGAATCAAGGACTCTAAAGTCTGGAAGTGGAACAAAGAATTACAGGAATATAAGAATGTGATAATCTGACGGGGAATTAATTTTAAAGTGAGCATCTGTGATTAAAAATATAGGAATTTAATGTGATGGGAATGTAATGAAACGTCAAAAGTAATTATGTGTGCCAAAAATCATTCGTCATTGTATTCCGTCGTCATTATCTCTATTTTAATTGGATCTTGTATTTCCCAACATTTTTATGGTAAGTTGGAATTATAGTTGATTATAAGTTGATTATATAGTTTAACGGGACAAACAATCCTATTTCTCGACAGAATACAATGCATTTCCAAATTCTTTCTCCATATTCGTATGTCATTAGCATTATCATCATTATCATTGATATTGTCATTATTATAAATATCATCATTAGCATTATCATCATTATTCATATTATCATCATTATTCCTTTATCATCATTATTCATATTTATCATTAATATAACATTAGCATTATCATCATTATTAATATTTTCGTTGCATTATCATTGTTATTATTAATATTATCATTATCATTAATATTATTATCATAAGTAGAATTATCATTATTAATATTATCATTAGCATTAACATCATTATTAATATTATCATTATCAGAATCATCATTATTAATATTATTATTAGCATTATCATCATTATTAATATTCGCATTATCATCATTATCAAAATTGGCATTATCAATATTAGCATTAGCATTATGATTATTATTAGTATTATCATTAGCATTATAATTATTATTAATATTATAAATAGCATTATCATTAATATTATTATCATTAGCATTATCATCATTATTAATATTATCATTAGCATTATCATCATTATTAATATTATCATTATCATTAATATTATTATCATAAGTAGAATTATCATTATTAATATTATCATTAGCAGAATCATCGTTATCAATATTATCATTAGCATTAGCATCATTATTAATATTATCATTAGTATTATCATTATTATTAATATTATCACTAGAATTAGCATCATTATTAATATTATCACTAGAATTAGCATCATTATTAATATTATAATTAGCATTATCATCATTATTAATATTATCATTAGCATTATCATTAATATTATTATCATTAGCATTATCATCATTATTAATATTATCATTAGCATTATCATCATTATTAATATTATCATTAGCATTATCACCATTATTAATATTATCATAAGCAGAATTATCATTATTAATATTATCATTAGCAGAAGCATCATTATCAATATTACATTAGCATCATTATTAATATTATAATTAACACTACATCATTATTAAAATTATAATTAGCATTATCAATATTATTAATATTATCAGTAGCATTATCAATATTATTAATATTATCAGTAGCATTATCAATATTATTAATATTATCAGTAGCATTATCATTATTATTAATATTATAATGAGCATTATCATTTTTATTAATATTTTAATTAGCATTATCATTATCATTAATATTATCATTAGCATTGTCTTCATTATCAAAACTATCGCAAGCATCAGTATTCTTATAATCATTATAATTATCATTTGTTAACGCGATATATTTATATATTTCAGACTGTCCTCAAAACTGGCAGTTGTTTGAAAACCATTGTTATCATTTTGTATATTTCCCACAACTCAACTATGATAGTGCTAGATTGAAGTGCTCGGTACGTTACTTTTGTTATATTTTGATTCAATATACCCTAGAAGGTTTCTACAGGTGCACTTCGCCAACACAAGTGTAACATAAGGTTTCATACTTTATACTGAACTTGTTACAATGTATAAGAATCGAATAAAAGGCATTTTGGCTAACGTAACTGTCCTGGTAAAGTGTCCCTCATTGCACATTGCATGGCATTTTTGCAAAGTCCAACAGATGCACAAAAATAAGACATAAAACTCCACCAAAATAAGTTTAATTTCTCTGACCTCTTTTACAGTTTAATGGTGCTGCTTTAGTTAGTGTTAATTCCTTCTCAGAACATAGCTTTATTACAGAATGGTTGTCGTCACGTGATCCCTTCCAGTAAGTACAATCTCCAATCATTCTTTTCATGGTTTTCTCAACTGCCCAAACCATCCAATTGATCACGATTCTACCAACAACTACCTTCAGCTACCTAGTCTGTGGTATTAGCTTTAGCTGGAATAGGACGTTTACTTGTCTCCTACTATCCAACCAACAACTACTTAGTCTGCGATATATGCTTGCGGCAGACCGTGTACACGGTTAGTAAACGTGTAGAGTTAAGCAAAACTTAATGTCATAACCTAATGGTATTAAAGGGTAAGTGGAGAAACGCTCCATACAATGAAAGGGTATGCACGCTGTGCAATGTGAATAGTGTTGAAGATGAGTTCCATTTTGTATTTATATTATAATTATACTCAATGTTTCAAAATATATTTATATTGCTTTGAACCACAGAAGTGAACTTTTAGAACGTCAAAATACGTGAAACATTATATATTATTATGTTGAATAGATTATCTTATCTGTATGTATATCGTTTGTACTCTATACCTATCTATCTTTATTTATTTTATATATTTTTTTATTTATTGCTTTAATATGTTTATCAATTTGATATATCTATTAATTTATTTATTAAAAAATTTATTTATTTACTTATCAAATGATTCATCGATCCCAACTAATAATATTCCTTATATATATATATATATAAAACTAAATTATGTAATAATTAAACATAGTCGATAATGGCTTGAAATAATATGCTATCTATACATAGTAACATTCTAGATCCTTCCTGTCTTTTGTTTGTTTGTTTTTGTTCTTTCCTTAAATATTATCATATAGTTTGTAAAATTGTACTGTGGGCAATTTGCATTGAATACATGAAATAAAGCTTATTATTATTATATATTGTTCGTGTATTTATTTCAGACGATCTTGGTTTACCAGTGGTATGAGGAAGTTTAAAGGTTCACAAGAAATCGAATGGAAAGGTGATAGTACCGATGCTTTACCCAATGCTCAGTTTTGGTTACCGGAAAGATCAGCGAATGCATCAGACGATGGAGTTGTAGCCTATGTCTATGATAGTAAGTAATATAAGCTTCTGGGAGCCTCTGGATCACCAATGGCGTTACTGTGAATCATTAGATAGAGTGCCGATTTGTGGCAATAGAATTGTCGAGTTGGCTCTCAGACTCTTCTTTGGCTATGTAAAACGATAATAGATTTAAAAGGGAGGGGGTGTTGGGAGAGGGGGTCAGGTAATAGCCAGGCTTAATTCTGGCCCCCCGTAAAAACACTAGAAATCCTTTTAAACTGAGTTGCACCGACATGTCTGTTGTTGTCTGCAACTCCTCGTGATTCTATTCTCCATGGTGTCACTTACCACAGAGCTACTATTGTGTCGGTCAATCTGACTCCTAGATGGACAGCATTGGCCGTACTTCAATCCAAGTACAGGGGGGTTTGTTTGGATTTACGATTCAGAGGCTAAAGAAAATATTTCTAAAGTTTGGTCGTCGTTTGAAAAGTGAGTGATGTGCTTCATTTGCTTCCATTACACTACGGTTTGGCATTTTGTATACAGGATAAGCATACCAACGATACAAAATACACAAATGTCACAAACACATGTATATAATATTTTGGTTTATTTTATAGTTGCTGGGTATGGATGGGAGATGATGCCTCCCTCTGAAAAACTGTCTTATATCTGTGAAATTAAACAAGCTGAAGCTTACAGAATAGTTCAACATAACAGAGATTTCGGTAAGCCATCTAGATTGCACAGATTTGCTATTTCTGATTCCCACAATAATTGTCATAAAAAACTTAAATCCGGATTTTTGTCTCTAGTAATGGCGCTTTTATCAGGTGGGCAGATATACAAAATGTCTTCACGATATGACTCTGGTCAGATTCTGGAACAAATTTATTTAGTAAAATCTTCGAATGTTTGTCTGAACATTCACCTGTGTCTAGGTAACCAACTTCAGAATGATCATGTGAACGACATAGATTTGGATGTTCGACAATTTTTCCAATCTTTATTTAGACTATGGTATCAAAGAAGCTGACCTGAACAACTTAGAAAGAGGACCAGTTTTTACTAAACAACCTTCCAGTACCATCATAGTCAATGGTGTCATAGATACCACACTAGAATGTGTTGCTTTCGGGAACCCGTCTCCGAAATTCCGATGGTTCAAGTTGTCCAAGAGTTCTCGTGATGAGGTAACCTCTGAATCCAGTTCTCGCTACACTTTAACTAACGGTAAATTGACGGTCGCCAACTCTAACGAGATCGAAGATGCAGGCAACTATCAGTGTGAAGCCAGCAATAAATTTGGTACCATTATCAGTAACACTGCCGTCATTTCATTTGGAAGTAAGTATATGCATTATGATATATTGGCTCCAAACAACAAGCTTTAGCCAATAAGATTTAAGCAACGGCATACAGGTTTTCTGAATGTTCATTTGTGGCACTCAGAACCAATCGGCAATCCTCGACAGTTTCCGTAAAGCCGAACCTGTTGCAGTACGCGAATGTAACTTTGTATCTCATTTCTTTTTCTTTAAAATCTATGTCTGAGATTTTGTTCATTTTCACTTTTTCTATCTTTTCTAGTAATTACAACATTGGAATATATTCTTTCTCTTTAAGGACTGGGCGAATTTTCTAATGTACCCGATGATGCAGTAAGAGCCACAGCTTATGAAGGTGTTGCTATCCAATGTAGTCAAATTACAGCTAGACCGGGTAAGTATCCCCATTGTCTTGAACCACAGTCGTTTGCACAATGGCGCAGTTAACTGTCTGACTAAAAGACATATGACTGAAAGCTCAGAAAGAAACATTGTTCCGATGAACTTACTGTTGATTAGTAATCAGTGTGTCGACTGAAAAAACTATATCAAAAGGAAAACCAGGGTTTCTCTTGTACCCTCCAACACTTCCCGGTAGAAACGCCACTTAGCAGGGTATCTTTAATAATCTCTCAAATTTGAAATAATGATGCCAAGACAAAAGTATGTCCTGTTTTTTTTCAGCTGCTCGATATCAGTGGATGAAATTCGATTCAAGTGGATTCATCAGAACCAATTTAAACCCACACATGTTTGTATCTGCCAATGGTAAACTGTATTTCTCGGAGGTGACGAGTTCTGATCATGGAGAGTATCGATGTATGGCCGAACTGACTGGTATCAATAAGCATGCTATTAGAGCCACACAAGTTCCAAGACGAAGCAGTTTACCTATTCAACTTATTGTCAACGATAATAGTAAGTATTTCAGTAATTCAGTAATATTTATGGTCATACTGTTTAGATCTCATTTGAATCTGCTTATTAGTACACTTATTGATTACAACAAAATTTGACAAAAATTCTCAACTTTTTGGCACTGGTTAAATGGGGAAATATAACATATTCCAGGTCATGATGTCCGGTTTTTGCAATCTAAATCAATTTCTCTGAAAATATTATTTTAGCTCCCAAAGCTGAATGGGGACCAGAAATCCAGAATGATTTCCTCGCCGTGTTTCCTCAACCACCGATACGCGGATCGGATGTCAGAATAGAATGCTTTGCATACGGCACGTAAGTAATTTTGTAAAAACTTGTCTCAGATTTCAAATGAGATGAAAATAATTCGGGTTGACGTCCATATTGATGAAGTAGATGTGGAAGCTTTCATCCCCTCCGCATCGATGTGTCCAAGATGACGGTCAAAGGCCTTTTGTTGAAAACAATAGTAGGCCTATACCTTGAGACACCATTATGTCTTCAAATGGAATAAATTGAAGGAAAGTTTTAAGTTTTAATTCTCTCTGCTTTCAGCTCAAAAGTTACATTCACCTATAAATGGAGAAGGAAAGAAGGTCACATGCCACAAAAGACTAAATTTTACGACCACAATCGGGTGATTATTATACCGGACGCCCAGTTGGAGGATCAAGGAGAGTATACTTGTAGAGTCAGTCGTGGAAATGCTGCCAGTGATGAGAGATCTGTGGTATTGAGACTAGGAGGTCAGTATATCAAGGCTTTTCATCTTAAAACTTGAGATTTCTAGTTGTATCAGCTCAAAAACCAGCCACAGTTTAAAGCGGCATTAGAGCTAATTGGTAGAAAGGAGTCACCTCTAAAAACTCAAATCAATTCTGTGCATAAGAGCACTCTGAATGGTAGGCCATCAGACGAAAATAACGTGTCCATTTGCAAGACGATGGCAGCGAGCCACCATTAACCTCAAATACACAAATACCCTAGAACTATAAAGTGTTCGAATGGTTTAGTAATTACCTTCCTACTCTGTTCCTTTTCGACAAGGTGAAGGACATGCAAGTTACATTTTGTAATAATTGGCTTATTAGTGCTCTTTTGTTTTAGCCAAACCTTATTTCATCGCCAACCTCCAGAATCAGCACGTGGATGTGGGAGCTCAACTGACCTGGAGATGTGAAGCTACGGCTAATCCACCAGCCACTTATACCTGGTATAAAAATGGCGATCCTCTTGAGCCCATACCAGGAGAGATGACAGTAAATGACAATGTAATAACTATCGAGTCCTTGAATGCCAAGAAACATAACGGCATGTATCAATGTGGGGCTGCCAATACTCATGGTGAAACTTTCAGCAGTGCTCAACTCCGTGTTTTATGTTAGTATCTTCTATATAAGTTGGTTCTTGATGACACTCAAGATAATGCAAAACTGAGTCAACTCATGCTCACCCTCACAGATCACCTGAGGCCACGCCATTCGGCAAAGCAGTTGTCGGTTTTCACTTTGGAAATATAAATATCTACTAACTGTAATTGGCACATTTGCGTTATTACATAAATTTACGCATTCGGTAAACCTAAAAATTAATGGGTTTGATGAAGATTAGTGTGAACTTCTCCTTTGCAGTTCTCAGATACGACTGTAGCATTGAACCTATGTAGGGCGGAGATTGCAGAGCAGTTAACGGTAAATAATTTCGTTTCCACCAAACTCTACTCTATGTTCCACTCTTCACTATATTCTTCTCTAATTGTAGCGTTCAAACCTAACTTCGACCGATTCCCCATGAATAAAATCAGTGATGGATCTCTGAACGGTAACATTACATTGATGTGTAAACCGGAAGGAGCACCAACACCGGAGATCACCTGGTTTAAGAACGGATCACCATTAACAGTGGGTTCTGGAAGCCACTATGAACAACTGGCTAATGGATTTTTGGTCATTAGTAATCTCGGTTCAGGAGATGAAGGACAGTATTCGTGTAAAGCTACTAATATTGTAGGAGAAGCTGAAGATAAAGTCTGGGTTAAAGTTACTTGTAAGTTCTCTATTACTCATCCACAAGTTCTTTTAATTCAAAACAATCATCTCTATGCAATTAAATATATGTTTGTGGGCTCATCTTCACAATATCAAGTTATTACGAACTGCAGTTTATACCTTGACTGCAACAGCCACCTTTCTTGTATTAGGAATGGAGCTATCTAATTGGATTGTACGCTAGCGTAAACAGCCATTCTACCAGAATTCTCGGGGAGGGCTTAGTCAAATCTGAACTTTGAAGGTTTAGCCTATTCTATCTGAGTGCGTTGGGATGTTTCGGAATGTTGCTTTCTGCTTTGCTCTAATAGCAATATCAAGAACCTCAGGAAGGAAATGTTTGGCTCATAAAGAAAAACAAGAATGTCAAATTGAGAGAAATCTTTAAACAAAAACAAATTATTGACTGTCAAATTACTTTTCCAGCTGGAACCAAAATAGTGATACCACCGTCACCTACACCAGTCAATGTAAACTCTACAGCTTTTATGTATTGTGAAGCCTCACATGATCCCAACCTGGAGATGGTGTATACCTGGAAATTCAACGGACATGTCTTAAGAAACGGCTACGATCCTCATATACTGATAGTAAGTCACGAAGCTTTGACACAATATTGAACAATATCTTGTTTTAAATGTGAAATTTTATATTGATACAATCTTGAGATTTTGTGAAAGGAGACTCGTGTATGCAAATGTTAAACACTGATATTGATAAGCATACTTTCACTTTAAGGAACACCGTTCTCTGGAAGGTTAATCCATCTTCACACATGAGTCGCCGATATCTACGGATTAGCTTCATCCAATCCGATAGGTTCAGAAAAGTAGGTCGTAAAAACTCTATTCATTTCATATCATTTTACATTGCAGTTTTGTTCACGGTTGAGCTGATACTTGTATTATTATTTGCAGGAATCGGGCCAGCTACGGAAAGGTTTATACATAATGTCCGCTCAGTTGAGACATCGTGGTGTTTATGAATGTTCCAGTGTAACACCATTAGACTCGGATACCAGGAGTGCCTATCTCTCAGTTTATGGTAAGATCATTTCAATCTGAACCGTAAATATTTCTGAAAGTTCAACCCAAGAAACCCCCCGGCCCCACCCAAATCCCCCACCCCCCGCCCTGGGGTTATGTGTTCTGAAGATAAGGATAGATTACATCATGTATGGTCTTTGCCTGGAGAAGTTGATCCATGGGAATTTTGCGCGACCAGCTATTGAGGAATGAATTATCTTTTGGCTTTCTGAAACACCACCTTCTGAAGAATTCAAATTACATTGTTCATCCCATTGAAAAGTCTATTTTTTGGACTGTCTCACCAACCTGCATGTTTTCCTAAGTTAGTGGTGCAAGCTGAGCAGGCCAAAGTCCACAATTGTTCGGATTGGGCAATATTATGCTTCAATCTTCGATACAGAAACCAAATCAATAATTGTACTCTTACAGGTCCACCAGGTGAACCAGGCGGAGTGTATGTCGATGATGATATAATTACTAAAGATTCTCTACATATAAGATGGACGCCTGGAGCCTCCAATGGCAAGATCATCAGCTATTATGTAATAGAAGCCAGAACTGAACACGACGACGAATGGAAGGTGGCGCTATCAAGTATGTTAATCACCTAATGAATTATCCACAATTTACTGAAATTATATCAAATCCGAAAGAATGGACGGAAGCGAAAAATGCATTGTTAACCAAAGCCGAATTACCAATCACATGTTATGCAACAGCTTCAGAAATCTTCTCATATATACACGATCGCATCAGAAAAATAAAGTCCCACAGGATCATAAAAATCCTTACAAGTAATCAATCCAATTAACCGAAAATACCGATAAAAGCAAAACAAAATCGAGAGCAATAATAGTATAGTAGTGGACAACCCATTGCTAAATATACGCACTTCGAACCCCATCCTGAAAAGGATACCCAGTTCTCATATACATTATCATTATATTACAATAAAGGTACATTGAAACCAGTCAGTGGTCAAATCACAATTACATCAACCGATTTCCAATTGTATAATCATTATCGTTTATGTTTTAGGTATATTGGAACCAGATACTATAGTGAATGGTGAAAATAAACGATTAGCTATAGTAACCGATCTCAACCCAGGAGTATCCTATTATTTCAGAGTGAGAGCTGCTAATGCTTATGGTGTTGGTCCACCAAGTCTTCCCTCTGGTACGTATATGTCCTTTGGGGCAATGTCATTTCGTAGAATCATTATGTAGTGACCGAGTAGTGGTGGTCACAGAATCGCAAAGGGGATTCACAGTAACTAAATAGTATTCCAACTGTGGAACATGTCAAATATTCATTTAACTTAAACATCGAAATGGAAACTGACTCTTGATTTAATTAGCTCAAAAATGAACGTGAGATTTGATGGACAAATTACTCATTGAGTGTGCAATTTCATTACAGCTGGTGTGTCCACACCGCATGCACCACCAACCGCGGCTGTAGTCAACGTGAGAGGAGGAGGCGGAAGTGTGGGAGATCTTACTATCAGATGGGACGTAAGTAAACATCACCTGTTCAACCTATGCTGAATCAACCTTGTAATATCTTAATTTGGAAGGCTTGGAGTAATCTCAATTGTAATGGAATTCGCCGATGCTCTCGCAGATTATTAAGTTTGGACAAGATACTCAAATTACAATTTAAGATGGTCAAGGGTCTTAATCACGAAAACTCGACTTCCAGATGATTTTAAATTTGGTTTAGTTATCCGATTAGATTACTGTATTACTTAAAATGTAAGAAGAGATTGTCTGTTTCAATATAATATCAATCATCTGTATACATTGTATCAATTTGAGCTTGATTGATTTGATTTGGTTCGAGCTTGATTTAATTTGAGCTTGATTGATTTGATTTGGTTTGATTATAGAAACTAACTCGAGATGAACAAGGTGGAAGTGGTATAGGGTATACAGTATATTGGAGAAAACTTGACAATCGCTATGGTGCTTGGAGAAAGGTGAGTCTTTTTTTTACATATTTAACCTAATGTACCATTTAAGGGTATTGCAGACAAAGAACGTATCTCTCATGTGATAAGTTTCTAAATGGAAAACAGACTAAAAAAAATCGACGATCATATGTACAAAACAAGATGCTACAGAAGATAATAATTAAGAATACCAGGGCGTTATAGAAATAATAATACAGAACCTGAAATTAGTTGCTATGCAGACAACTCATCAATACCTATTACTATTATTATTTTATAGTTCAGAGCAGGAAATGTTGATAAACACGTGGAGACTGTAGGTGAAGCCAATTATTATTTAGAGTATGAAGTCAAAATTGAGGCTTACAATGATGAAGGAAGGGGCGAGAACTCTTCTACAGAAGTTATTTTCTCGGCTGCAGACAGTAAGTGCTTATTTCGGGAGTAGATACACTTTTCCTCATTTGCTGTTACCTTAAACATGCTCTATTTCTTTCGTCTATGTTCGTCAGTTTCCGTAAACAGCACCAGTCGGTCCGTTTCGGTTTTATTGTTATGTTGCCTTCATCTTTGTAAAAACCAAGCTCCCTCATCAGTAAACATGTAACAGTTTCATCCGTGTTGAAGAATCGATGGAATGTATCCAGAAGACTCATTTTGATGTTGACTTCATTGCCCTGCTTACTTTATTGATTTTATTTGTTAGCCTTACAACGGCTTTTGAGAGGATATCTTGTTGAGTCCAAAGATTTTCATAAGTATTTCTTTGTGTGATAATTCATGATAATTCATGTTGACATGTTTTTCTAGTGCCAAAGTTGACTCCAACAAATGTAGAGAGCGACACCTACAATGGAACATCTATTGAAGTCTCGTGGGAACCTATAGATGACAGACGAGAAACGGCCAAGGGAAAGATCCTTGGTTATCAGGTAAGTTGTTAACTCACAAATGACCCTGGTGAAAAGGAGATAGGGCAGACTGTAAGAGCTGCAGTTGGTCAATGTATTGTAAACATCCAAGATTGCACAACCTTACCAACAATCAGTTCTAATGACTTTCATAAAACGACACAGTCAGTATTCCCGTAAAGATATGCTACTTACGAACGTTCCTTTTACGAAAGAGCATGATCAATACGTACCTAAATTAAACCAGTCCAATGACTAGTTGGCTGTGGTAAGATTGTGATGGAGATCAAGTAGTACGCTTTTATAGTACATGGTAGAAGAAGCTTCCATTTTTGAGATATCCTAGTGTCTTTGCACACTCGTGGAAAATTTTATCGATCATTTTATGAGAATTGGAATATCAGCTGTAATATATTATCCTAACCTTAAATAATCTTTCATAGATTAACTACTGGCCTGATGAAGGTGATTATTGGTTGATGTTTGTCCGACATGAAGGTCAAAGAGATACTGGATTAGTTATTGGTTTAGAGTCGGATCAGAATTATTGGGTGGATGTTCAGATGTACAACTCAGCTGGTTTGGGACCTAGGAGTGAAGCGTTCGTTATGGAGACGTCAAGATTACGTAAGTATGAAAATAGTTCCTCAATACTCTATAAGTCGAGCGATTCTTTATTCGGAAATTGGTAAATAAACATATTGACTTATGCTAGCGATGTCGAGTTGCCAAAAAACGGTTGCAGAGTGGTAACAAGCATCCGGAACAGTAGGAAGAGTATAGATATATTAAATTAACAGTATGAGCCATGTGGACTCGTAAGGGATGCCAAGGTGTTCAGGAACAGTGAGTTTGTCCCCCACCACAGTACTTATGAGCTCGAATTCAATGCAAATGAAATGAATGGAGTTTTACCTCCTACTTTTCTGCACCATGTGGCCGAATTCAATGTAGTCAGAGTTCAAACTTAAAGCAGTGCAAATATTCCGTGTTCTGATGATTGCACAGTGCCAGTAAAATCCATGCAAGAAAGACTTGAATTCGACATATTTATCACTATTATCTTTTTATAGCAACCAATTCCTTCCCTGAAGAAGTAAGAATATTTTCCCATGGAGAAACCACTGCTAGAGTATGGTGGAGAGGTATTACCACCACGTATGATGAAGCTCTTATTACTGGCTATAGGGTAAGCATGATTCTTAGCTTCCGTTGCTTGTACTAGCTGCTAAACAGCCTTCCGTTGTTCGGTTCCACGAAACGTTATCATTGCAACTGCGTTTTAAAGCCCTTCGTTTTGGTTTAGCAAGAACATGAGCTGTGTTAACATTCCAATAGATATGCCGAGTAGACAAACCTAGCCTAAGAGTGGCATCAGAGAGTCAGACCTCGATTTCTTACAGTAGAACTTTCACGATTAAAGTCAGTCCGAATTGTTCCTGCAGGACCCTTAAACCCTTAAATATTTCAGGTATATTACTGGGAAGCCAGAGAGACGTTCATGGCCCACCAGTTCTATGATACAATAGACCACACTGTGACGGAAGCAGTACTTGAAGATCTCGAGAAGGATGTGGTGTATGCTTTAAGAGTTGGTGGTATCAGTGCAGCTGGTGAAGGCAAGAAATCACCAACACAATATTTTACATTAGGTAAGACACCTTATCACGTCTTCGGGAGTTTTCGCTTCCGCTGTTTAGATGAAGTGTGATATTAAGCTAGTGTTAAGTCATCCTGCCCTGTTTAACAAGACGAGAACCCACCTAATCGTGATGAAAAGAATTTCAAAAGCTACAAGGCTGGAGAAAGCAAACTATCAATGACAAGTTGATTGAAAAAGAGAATCAGAATCTGCACCGTCGTGAGCAAACCAAGTCATAACCATCAACCAATCTTAGAAACGACCAAATAAAGTCAATAAATATTTCTCTTTTTTCGTTTTAGGTGGACAAATTCAGATGGATGATATGATGGCGAAGAGTATTCAAGGTTTCCGAGCCGGAAGTTCAATTATAACGGTGTCGTTTACTGCCGTCTTTATAGGACTATTTTTAGCATTGGCGTTACAATAATGCTTTAAGCATTCGGCAATCCTCGGTAATTTTTGTGAAGCCGAATCAGTTGCAGAGTGCAATGGAAATTTTCAGGTTAGACCGTTTCAAAAAGAACAATTGGGTTTTTAAAACCCTTGATGTGTGAATATCTGTGAATTATTTTCAATGATGTGTATTATGTGCCTAAATTAATGGAGAACTTTTTCCATCTGCAATATCTTTAATGACGCTTCCTGCAAACAAAGCAAGGGGTTGAAACTCTGTTGTAACACATTTAAATGCAAGTGATCTTTTAAATGCAAGTGATCTTTTAAATGCAAGTGATCTTTTAAATGCAAGTGATCTATCAGATACAGATAGAATTATGTGTGTGAGACCCAAGTGCTTCCTTCCTTTGAAATATTCGCTTGTAGTATTGCAGGACTCTTTGCCATATTTTTTGTATTCATGTGAAGTTTTTTCTTATAACAATGCTTTTTTTAACATTAATAAAGTGTTTTGTCCTTTTTTAACTTAAGCACTTTTTATTTACACTTATTGAATAACTTTAATTCACCACTTTCCATTGGGGTGTCACACAGAATTACCCTTCTTTCTGTTAAAAACAAAGATGGTGTCAGATGGGTTTAAAAGGACTTTATAATTTCAACTCAGTGACCTTATATGATAAAGAATATTTGGGATTTGTGACGTCGTCAACACTTAGTTTCAATGCAATTGCTCGAAAATTAGAGTCTCTAGTGTATTTGGAAAGTCATTCTTCATTCCCCACAATCAAGTAGACAGAATTGAATCAAGTTTTGAATTGATACCAAATCTTTGGATGTGAACGATTCAAATGAAGGAATGAAAAAAACAGTTTTAAAAAAAGTAAAATATATTAGAATTATAAATATACATCTTATATAAGTCTTATAATTCTTCTTTATCTTTTTTACCCTTCTTTTTATCTTTCTTAGAATCTTTATCTTTCTTAGAATCTTTATCTTTCTTAGAATCTTTATCTTTCTTAGAATCTTTCTTTTTAGAATCTTTCTTTTTAGAATCTTTCTTTTTAGAATCTTTTTTATCTGTTTGAGAATCAGCTGCTTTTTCTTCCTGTTTGAAGAAATCTAAAAATCCCTGTTTATTTCTGGAACCAGAGAATTTTTTAGAAAATTGACCATTCTGATAAAATTTGATCGTTGGATAACCTTTTACATCTTCTTTTCCACAAATTTCTAAAAAAATATTAACAGAATTTGAATCATTTCTACAAAATAACATGAAAGCTTATAATTTTGGTTTCTAATCAACTATTGTTATCATCCCTTTTCCAATGAGAGTTTACGTAACACTTTCCTGCTCTTGTCTGTCATGGTGCTCATTTCACTTTTAAGAGATTGTAAAGAGGTTTTCACTAAAACTAACGTGTTTTATGACGTCACAAAAGGGGAACTGCATATATATCAATAGTAGTTTCCGGTAGCTCCCCTCTACTGACAACATAAAACGTGTTAGTTCAAGTGGAATTGCAAGACATCTGATTGAAAATTGGATCGGTGCAAATTAAGATATCAGTGTCCCTGATACACATAACAGTTTAGAAACTCTCTTTACAATCCCTTTAACTTTGAGTGTGCATTATAGACTATTTCTATGCTAATTTTAAGCATTTCAATCTTAATAGAAAGAAAATGGTAAGCCTACCTTTATGTTCTGTACAGTCAACAGCAGCCATTTTATTTTCACTTGCTGGCAGAATAGAATCCGCAGCAGACTGGTATTCTGGTTTCGCGTTTTTACAATGGCCACACCATGGTGCATAAAACATTACTAATACGTTTTTATTATTTTTAATATAGTCATTAAAACTCTTATCAGTTAGATGGGTAACGGCTGATTTCACTGTGTCCCATTTTGGTTCTGGGGGCGGAGGTGGTGGTGGGGCTTGAGGACTGAAAAAAAAGATAAATATTTCATTTCAATTTTGCTTTTCCTGGTCAATTGCAGATCTAAGCCATATAAAAAGCTCATCTCTGATTTATCTTAATCAATATGTAAGCTAATAATAAATGTCAAGGGCAATAACTGCATGCAAATTGCAACTGCAATTACATTCAAAAACTAAAAAGAAAAAAAAGTCTACATTTTCTTACTTTTTCATAAACTTAATTAGACCCTCTTTAGATCTAGAGGAGCCTTCAAAGGCATATTCACCATTTCTGAAAATAATCAAAGAAAACCATAAGAATCGATGAAGAACATGCTATAGAATTGGTATTTAAATTACATGTAGGCTCGCTTCTTTTTCTTGGTTTTTCAAGAAAACTGTAATTTAGATAAAGGAGTTTTAGATACATAATGATTGGGCAAAACCTTCAAAAGAATGGTACAAATTGATATGCTAGTGTCCCCACTACACAAAAAATTTTTTAGAAATCTTCTTTACAATCACTTTAAATTATGTAGGGTGTGGTTTATTATTCAAGTAGTATACTACAATTAACTCATACTTACTTAAAATATTTTACTGTTTACATCCAAATATGAAAAAGAAAGAAAACTGGATTAAGAGATTGAACACTGGAAATTGTCTTAATCTATATAATTCTGTTCCACACAAAATCTTACAATCGATTTTGACATAAATATGATATTTCTCAATATATAATTCTACACCTCCACATTCTACTTCTCATTTTAAGATTTTTTGTGAAACGGGCCCAGATCTTTCTGACAATGTTAAAGTAATGGTATATCTAATTCTAATAGCCAAATATAATTAGAATACAGTGTACTTTGTGAATTCCGACAATCTGTATAATCTGACATCTTTTTCAGTAAGACGTTCTCAATTGGATTGGTATGTTAATTATGGTAACCAAACACCTAAAATGTACTTAGAATTATTTCAATAATTAGTGATCAGTAACTAGTGATCAGTAATTAGTGATCAGATATTAGTGATCAGATATTAGTGATCAGATGTTAGTGATCAGATATTAGTGATCATTAATTAGTGATCAGATATTAGTGATCAGATATTAGTGATCAGTAATTAGTGATCAGATATTAGTGATCAGATGTTAGTGATCAGTAATTAGTGATCAGATGTTAGTGATCAGATATTAGTGATCAGTAATTAGTGATCAGATGTTAGTGATCAGATGTTAGTGATCAGTAATTAGTGATCAGATATTAGTGATCAGATATTAGTGATCAGATGTTAGTGATCAGTAATTAGTGATCAGATGTTAGTGATCAGATATTAGTGATCAGTAATTAGTGATCAGATGTTAGTGATCAGTAATTAGTGATCAGATATTAGTGATCAGATATTAGTGATCAGATGTTAGTGATCAGTAATTAGTGATCAGATGTTAGTGATCAGATATTAGTGATCAGTAATTAGTGATCAGATGTTAGTGATCAGATGTTAGTGATTAGATGTTAGTGATCAGATATCAGTGATCAGATATTAGTGATCAGTAATTAACAGGTGTACTTACAGGTAGGGAATCCAGTAACTTTATGTTTTTCAGCTATATCTTTATCTATAGTGGCATCTACTGCTGCTAATACACCTTCTTCCTGTTAAAAATAAACACATAAAAACATATTTATCATATGTTAGAAAGATACCACCACCAAATACATTAATTTTGACAAAATGAAATTTTGCGTGCTACTTATTTGTACCAAATAGGACACGCTGTTAGTGATAAGACAATCTATATATTTTTCTTATATTTTTCGTTTCCATTGTAATCTAACAAGTTTTCAACTGCAGTCCAGTTCTAATTACATTATTTCTAACCAATCAAATTGTGTCAGATCAGTGGGATTGCCAAATCCAAGATGGAGCAATATTTCCTAATTTGTTTTTACTTTATTACCATGACAAAAAATCTAAAATTTAAAACTTACATTTTCATCTTTTAAAATAGTTGCTGCCTCTGCGTAGGCTGGTTTCATATTCTTACAATGTCCACACCCTAAAATGATCAAATTTCCTTATTTCATAACATCATCATACTCAATTAGTTTATAAAAATACTTTTTTTGCAATAATGCTGTCAGTAGTTGTTATACTTATATACTTAAGATATATCTGTTTGAAAGTTATCTCCCTTATGAGAGCCTGAAAGCCTTGGAAAGCCTGAATAAACATAGCGATCAGATTTATGAGATATGATGATCAAGCTCATAATCATTTCATTTCTTTAATCATTTCAGCCTTAAAGATGGGTTTCCTTATTTTTAAAATGTTTCTAATGAATTACCATGTATTCTTAATCATATCTTTATGTTCTTTTTTGCATACAATTAAGAGTTTTAACCAATCATAAATGTCCATGTAAGTAGTCTGGATAAACATAAAGAGACTTTTTGACCTTTCTTGCTCGGTCACTCATTGAAATTCTGCTGGTAATTCTTTTCTAATTTAGCTAATTATGAATTAATTATAGACATGTGAGACAAACTGGTATTTTTCCAAGTCATTAGAACACCTCTACTTTCTATTCATATAAATATAAGCATTTTCATTTTCATAAATGAAATTAATGTAACCCATCTTTAAGACTTATCAATTGAAATTTCTTCTGTTGCTTTTCTGTGACTGGCTTAGCCAACACTGCATCCCTTTCAGAGAGTTCACATTATACTTATAACATCAATTTTGAAATATTTCAAAACTTACATGGAGCGTAAAACATAACTAATACTGATTTATGTTCTTTAAGGAATGTATCAAAATTAGCTGAATTGAGGTAGTGAACATTTTCATATCCTGTTATTTCTTTCCAGTCATCTTTGGGATCAGCTGCTTTCTCAGCTTGTTGAGATCCTGGATTTGGATTCAATGGATCTTTCATAAAACTAATAAAATCAGCTTCCTGGAATGATTCCAATATCAATCAATATGTGAGGGTCGGCTGAAAAGTTTTAAGACTAAGTGAGATATCTCAATCAGATTGAAACAAACTTTTGATACCACCAAATACAATCATATAATGATTCATAGACATAAGAACTTCAACTGTAGTGTTATTATTGGCATGACCATCTTGTGAACATTTCCATTGTAATCACCAGAAATTGTCCAAACCCCGAAAAAACATTAACCAGGTCGGGTACCTTAACCACACGATAAAGAATTCAAAATATGGTCTTCAAAAATTCAATGAAAAAATAACTCACCACTCTTCCTCCCATATAAACCTGTGGATTTTTACCATAATTAAAATATTTGAAGGTTGGATAACCAGATACATCATGTGCTGAACAGACACCAGATTGTGTGGTACAATCAACAGCAGTTAAAGCTACTTTATTATCTTTTTTTAATTTAGAAGCTGCTGCCATATATTCTGGTTTCGCTTTCTTACAATGTCCACACCCTGAAAGAAGGAATTACTGATGACTACACATAAATGATAGGCCATGGCATCAGGATTTTTAATGAAAGGATTCAAATTCATGGTAACTAATTGCCTTGCAAACAACAAGACTGTCACAAAAGAAAGTAATCCAAAGGTGTTAACAGTATTAAACATAATTATATTCCAATGAGTGTATACTTTGGAAAATTTTTCTTCAGGTTAGATAATGACTTAGGGTCTGGCTGTAGACTGTGTGTTAAGCCAGCCGAGCTAGAGTCAAGTAAATTTCTGTAATCTAAAAACACCTAATTATGGAGAGTGGGCCATTGAAGTGGCAGCGTTTCCCATTTTTCAGACAAAAAGCTTCGCTATGAGGGTAAGCCTAGAATCCATATAAAAAAGTTTTTGACTTACATGGAGCATAAAACATAACTAAAGCATGTTTCTTCTTCTTTAAAGTAGGTTTAAAATTATCTTCGGTTAGATGAATGACATCACTTTCTGTTTCTTCCCATTTAGGCTCTGGTGGGGGAGGGGGTGGTGGTTCTTTTGGGCTGAAATAACATGACATGGAAAGTGAATTGTCTTACGTCATCGGGTTCAAAGGTCAAATCTAGAAGCACTTGTTGTGGCATCAGAGTTTTTTTTACCTTGAGGAGCAACCAACCCATCGACTTATCACCTAGCAGATGACCACCTTCCTCGCTACTGACTGAGCCATTCCACTGCCATTGATAAGGATTAGGAAACACATTAAATCATGATTATTGTTCAGTACTAACTTTTCATGGGACAGCCAAAGACATACACAAATATACAAAGAAAGCCATTTGTCATTAACTGAATCATTAAAATATTAAATCATCACAAAAATTAAACTTACTCTTTCATAAATTCCATAATTTTTTCTTTAGAACGTTCATTGAAATCATATTCATATTTACCATTTCTACAAGTCAAGAGATTGTATGGAATCATTGAGAGAAGAAATTATTTATAATGTAAGATTAAAAATTACAGATGAATTAAATGTTCTAGTCGTCTCTCTTGCTATAGTAACTAATCAAACTGCTGTGTTTTTAAAATTCTTACACACATTAATGTTACAAGACAAACCAAGATGTTTTTATCTTCCCTAAGCCATATCATCGGCACCAACATTGGTAAATACAAATTTAATATTTAATGAATTTAAAAAGAATACTTACACAAAATATTTAACTGTTTAGATATGAAAAGGAAAGATAAAAAAAGTAATAAATAGTAAATTCTATAAATTGCCAGTATGAAGGTTATACAAGGTTACTCTATAAGAGCCTCTAAGAAGTAGAATGCTGATACAAAGTTGATGACTGACACTGTCTAATAAAATCTGTATCACATTGTAAGAAGAGATGAGAAAACTTCTAATAACAATGTATATGTTCATGATCAGGCAAATGTTTAATAGCATTTTTTTTCTGTGGGCAACTCCACTTGGATGACTGCAGAAAGCATGAAAGCAATTATTCAGATCTGCATTTTAATGAAATTGATATTTTACCTGATGGAAAACCCTTCACTTTAAATTCTTCAGCTACTTTTCTATGTTTGGTTGCATCTACAGCAGCTAATATACCAGGTATCTGTAGAAATATTATAACTATTTATAACTATTTATTTCATACCAAGTTTTGTTTCATATAATATTTCATATAATATTTGTGTTAACATTTCTATAACAATATGTAACAATGACTACATGCCAGCTAATCCTTGTAAGACATTAAGAAGTATCACAGCACATTAAGAGACAACAGTTTTATGGATAAATGATAATTAACCATACAAAAAATATACTCCTAATATAAGACTTGGAAAAAACATAACAACTCAACAAATTATAAGAAGTTTATTTCGTACATTTGAACGTTACCTGTATGTGTAATGAAACATTATGTTTGAATAATAAATAGAAGTCTATATCCATAAAATTGTTGTCTCTTATATGCCAGCTATTTAAATGTCAGTTTGAGTGAGACATAATAACTTACATTATCTGATTTTAATGTTGCAGCAGCCTCTGTATAACCTGGTTTCATCTGTTTACAATGACCACACCCTATAATTACATAAAATATACTTCAGAATATAACAAATAAATTGAAGGCAATGAAAATGATTTGAAGGAGGAGAGTTTTGCAGATTTAACTCTTTGTAGATCTAGTTGTTTGTAGATCTAGCTGTTTGTAGATCTAGTTGTTTGTAGATCTAGCTGTTTTAGATCAAGCTATTAGTAGATCTAGTTGTTTGTAGATCTAGTTGTTTGTAGATCTAGCTGTTTTAGATCTAACTGTTTATAAAGATAGCTGTTTGTAGACCTAGTTGTTTGTAGATCTAGCTGTTTGTAGATCTAGTTGTTTGTAGATCTAGCTGTTTTAGATCAAGCTATTAGTAGATCTAGTTGTTTGTAAATCTAGCTGTTTGTATATATAGCTGTTTGTAGATCTAGCTGTTTGTAGATCTAGTTGTTTGTAAATATAGCTGTTTGTAGATCTAGTTGTTTGTAGATCTAGCTGTTTGTAGATCTAGCTGTTTGTAAATCTAGCTGTTTGTATATATAGCTGTTTGTAGATCTAGCTGTTAGTATATATAACTGTTTGTAGATCTAGCTGTTTTTAGATCTGGCTGTTTTTAGATCTAGCTGTTTTTAGATCTAGCTGTTTGTAGATCTAGCTATTTGTAGATCTAGCTGTTTGTGATCTAGCTGTTTGTAGATCTAGCTGTTTCTAAATATAGCTGTATGCAGATCTAGCTGTTTGTAGATCTAGCTGTTTGTAGATCTAGCTGTTTATAGATCTATTTTTTGTATATATATAGCTGTTTATAGATCTAGCTGTTTCTAAATATAACTGTTTGTAGATCTAGGTATCTGTATATCTACTTGTTTGTAGATATAGCTGTTTATATATATAGCTGTATGCAGATCTAGCTATTTGCAGATCTAGCTGTTTGTAGATCTAGCTATTTGCAGATCTAGCTGTTTGTAAATATAGTTGTTTGTAGATCTAGCTGTTTGTATATATAGCTATTTGCAGATCTAGCTGTTTGTATATATAGCTATTTGCAGATCTAGCTGTTTGTAGATCTAGCTATTTGCAGATCTAGCTGTTTGTAAATATAGCTGTTTGTAAATATAGTTGTTTGTAGATCTAGCTGTTTGTAGATCTAGCTGTTTGTAAATATTGCTGTTTGTAAAGATAGCTGTTTGTATAGATAGCTGTTTGTAGACCTAGTTGTTTGTAGATCTAGCTGTTTGTATAGATAGGTGTTTGCAGATCTAGCTGTTTGCAGATCTAGCTGTTTGTAGATCTAGCTGTTTGTAGATCTAGCTGTTTATAGATCTAGCTGTTTATAGATCTAGCTGTTTGCAGATCTAATTGTTTGTAGCTGTTTGTATATATAGCTGTTTGTAAATATAGCTGTTTGTATAGATAGCTGTTTGTAGATCTAGTTGTTTGTAGATCTAGCTGTTTGTAGATCTAGCTGTTTGTAAATATAGCTGTTTGTAGACCTAGTTGTTTGTAGATCTAGCTGTGTGTATAGATAGCTGTTTGTATAGATAGCTGTATGTATAGATAGCTGTAGACCTAGTTGTTTGTAGATCTAGCTGTGTGTATAGATAGCTGTTTGTAGATATAACTGTTTGTAGATCTAGCTGTTTGTATATAGAGCTATTTGCAGATCTAGCTGTTTGTAAATATAGTTGTTTGTAGATCGAGCTGTTTGTAAATATAGCTGTTTGTAGATCTAGCTGTTTCTAAATATAGCTGTTTGTAGATCTAGATTTTTTGTTTGTTTTTTCTGCAGGTCACCCTTTTTAGTAATGTGCAGGTCTGTTTTTTTAAAAACCAGTTCCAGAGATAACACACTACCAAGCAAATAAAGCTCATGCCTTGCTATATGAATATCTCCTTGAAGGGCTGAACAAAGGGTAATCAAGTAAATGTCAATACTGAATCAATAAAAAAAAAGACTTACAAGGTGCGTAAAACATGACTAGCGCTGATGATTCTTTATCAAGAGATTCCTGGAAATTCTCATCTGTTAAATGGACAACATCAGATTCCTCATCAGACCATTCTGCTTCCTTCTCGGGTTCTTTAGGTGGACCAGGACTGCAAAATATACCCAATAACATTATTAGTTATACAGCATCTTCACAATGGTCAAGGTATTACAAAATTCTTAATTATACACTGACTGTAATAGCCACCTTTTTTGTATCACAGATTGCAATGATTTAATTGGATTTTACACCAGAGAATACAGCCAATCATAGTCCACGACAGAAATACTGTGAACATCATGATTGATATCTATGTCATCTCTCAGCAAAATTCAAAGTGGGAAATTGTCCATTTTACATCAATTTGTTAATTTTGTTGTTTTCAATGGGTCTGTTTTGACCAAAGCCTTTATATTCATGACCTTACATGACACACCCTGGTCTCATTCACCATCCTAACGAACATTTGTGATAAGATGAGGAATAACTTACTTTTTTAACCATGATACAATACCATCTTTATTGTTCTCTCCACCAAATGGATATTTTAGTTTACCATTTCTGTAATAATATATTTTCATTTTAAATCTGATTAAGATTTTTTCAAAATTTGAAGAGTTACAGCCAAGTCTCATTTTACCACCGTACACAGAACAGGACTCATAAGTTGCCAATCATTTGTGTTTTTATAGAACTTTATAAACTAGATGTGTAAATATTAACCCAAATAATATCACTAAAACTACTGACTTACTCAAAATAATAGAGTGTAGGGAATCCAGTGATATTATACTGTGTTCTTAATGACATTAACTGTGGTTTATCAACATCAATACCAACTAATACCTAGAGTATATAAAACATTTTATTATAGCTTCATTCTGATATTTTGTTTGGTGTATTTTCTGTCAGTTAGTTCACTCACTCAAAATATGACACCATCCAATACTCAAGATTAGCCTATTCATATAAATCCCATCCTAAAGATAATCCATTTTATTAGACTTTCGTGGGTCACTTCATCTACTTGTGATCTGACACATTCTTTAACTCAAGTTCAGTCTATTGATGCAACTCCATACCAAAAAGATATTCTGTTTTGTTGAATTTCTGTTGTTAACTTAATTTATTCATGTTCTATTAAAATCCATTACTCAAGTTTGGCCTATATTTCCAACACCAAATTTTAATAATATTTCACTTTGTTCTCTTATTTGAATTATTCAATACAAATTACTTACAGCTTGTCCTTTCATCTCAGTAGCAGCAGCAGAATAATCAGGTTTCAACCTCTTACAATATCCACACCCTAAATAAATAACACCAGATATTATATAAATCAAGTTAAATTGTGATTCACATTTCTCAAAACTTCAGCTGTAGAGATGACAGAGGGTTGCTGTGTATTTCTAGATTTGGCAATAGAATTAATTCGATTCATAGATTTTTTTGATGATTTTAATTATTCAGCTAATCCTAGGAAATATTAAATAGCAAAAGAAGGTCTGGATGACTTGCTAATTGAGATGCAATACCGATTAAATTGGACCCTGTTTGGAAAGTGTAAGTGTTGATGAGTTTTTGCAAAATTTAAAAATGAAACTGGTAATATAATAACTTCAGTTAAAACTTACATGGTGCGTAAAACATCACTAAATGTGGACTTTTGTTCTTTTTTAATTGTTTAGCTAAACCCTGTGAAAAAAAAACCCAATTCTTGAGTGGTTATGTTAGTGTCAGTACAATTGGATTTGCTAATCATGACACAATAGGACACCTATCAATTAACATCTTAAAATTGCTAATGCTGTACATTTTTTAGATAAATTCTATTAATAGTAATGTATATTGTCTGACAATGTTGTTTAATAGTAGATATTCATGTTCAAAAATGGAATTTCAACTTTCGGTTTCTTTTTTATTTGATAAATGTGACAAGAATTCAACAACCAACCAAAAAATACCCTTAATTTTGATAATGAACTATTCTGGACACCCAAATACAACTATAGTACAGTTCAACTAAAAGTTGTGGGGACTGTTTTAATTACTTACTCCCTCTGTATCTATATGTACTACATCTTGAGCTGTTGGATCTTCCTCCCATGGTAAATCACCAGTAGGATCCAATAGGAAATTCAACATAGACTGAAAATAGAAGATATTTTGTTCTGAATATTTTCTATGATCAGAAGATATTTATAGTGAAGTCAATCGAAAATTCAATCAATCAAATATTCTGTTTAGCAAGAAGTTAGTCACTTGTCGGGGATAGGGTAAAATTGATTTGCGTTAATCATTGTACACGCAAAGCTCTTGGGTCAGACTTGATTATGGAACAGATGTGATCAATTTATGAAGCCTATACACAAAACATAAAGAAATATCTAGAGCTGTCAACAATCTTAGAACTACATTGACACATAATAAATATTTACAAAGTTTGGTTGTTGTTTTAAAAGTTTTTGAATTTATCCCCATTACGTCACAGCTTTGAAAAATGACAGAACTAAAAACTTACTTTTAAAGATATTTTTCTATCATAATCTTTATTAAATTCACCATCTCTACAAAATATAACAAATTTCACATCACTTAAACAATTGCTCCGAATTTGGTTGATGGGAAGGGGAGAGGGGGAGGAGGAGGGGTGGTTGGTGGAAATGGTTGGCAGAAGCTTGATGATTTCTGTCTTTACACAGGACCTCAGTTTATTTTCCTCTCTGGAGGATTAGACACTATCTGTACTGTTTTATGTCAGAATCTGATCTGAAAATCCTCTCTGTCAGGATTGCCCCAAACCTCTTCTTCCCTTACAAGATTAGCTGGAGTCTTTGACATCAACAAAACACTAAGATCAAGGCAGGACTAATATCTATATGGAACTATACTTACTTATAATGTTTTATATCGAATGTAGTTGGTGAAACTTTTAATTTTTTACATAATTTCTTTTCTTCACTGAAAATACAAAGTAATACAATTAATAAACATTTAATTCAATTTAATTCAATATTGTATTCCATTCAAATATAAAACATGGGTTAAGGACCCATTTCTCAAATGACAGGGATTTCTCATTAAACAAGAGCAGATCAGAAAAATGAAATGAAATGAAGGCATGTCCTACTTTTCTGCACTTTATTTGCTAATGAAGACAAATGAAATGAAATGGAGTTTTATGTCCTAATGAAGACAAGCAATAATTTCAACAAGCAAATATTTTGAATACAATACATTTAATTGATTATGGAATTTGATAATCCATAATTGAAATTATAAATTCTTTATAGATTATTTGACTGGGTCCTAGTAAAAAACCAAAAACCAAACTAATACTACCTACCCACAGTTGATGAAAGCCAATGTTCCTTTCCCTCGGATTTCATTGGCTACATTTTGAAATATAGACCACGACTGAGACACTGATTTATCTATAAATATAAGATAAGACAAAAAACTTATTAGAACAGGACTGTGGTGAAAATTAGTAAGATTACAATGCAGGTGAAAAAAATGAAAAAAATTTTAATCAAGTTTTAAATAGATTGCACTTAAATAAGCTTATGGTAATTGGTAAGTGATAATGTCAGAAATACAATAAGAGATGTATGACCTTGACAACAATTCAGATGTTTACAATCATAGTCAAGGGCCATAACTCAAAAAACTTTCAATGAAATGTTTTCGAAATCAAACTCATCTTAGATGCCATAGCAAAGCCAGTTTCATCCAAATTAGAACAATGATTTGACAAAGATAATACCTTAAGTATTCTGTCTACCAGCTGGTCCTTGTCCGAACCTTGAGGCATTTTTTCCCCAGATTAAAGAATGACAGATGTAAAGGATAAACAAGTATATATGAATTTTGATATATAAAAAGAGAAGATAACTCCTTACCAGACTGGGCGTATATTACTAATAAATTAGTTTTAGTTTTTAACAACTTCTTGAAATCTTTAAAATCATCTACTTTAATTATCAGATCAGTTTTCTTTTTATTGGCTTGTAGGTAACATGGGATAAATACCTGGAAATAAATAATATAACTTTCTTTTAGAGATATAGCAGTCTATAGAAGTGCTGAATCAGCTGATAGAATCCAACTCTTCTAAACACCGGATACCGTTTTATGAAATACTTAATCACTAATAATTGATATACTTCCCTATATGAATAGTTCATTTATTACTAAGCAGTTATTTTGGATTTCAAGTTTTAATACTTTATACATGTACTTTGGTTTCTATTTTAATATTAAAACCTAATTTTAGCTAACAGCTATTCATAACACTAATAACTGTTGATAGTTTAACACTGTTATCAATTGAAGGCAGTTATTAAAGGGACACTACGTCTTAGAATAAACATAAATTTAAACATTTTAAACTTGGCCAATAAGAGCATCTATTCATCAGTAGATATACCTAGTGACATAAATAACATACAGGATCCTTATATAATCCGATAAATCTAAGAAACTTAATATAAATGCAATTAACTATTGAAAAAAGATTAATATTATGATTAAGCGTTTTTCAATAATTACTTAGTTTTATGAATTTTCCAATTTTCTTGATTTTACAGGGATTGTGTTGTAATTTATGACACCAGGTAAGCTAGCTGACGAATATATACTCATATTGACCATTCTTGAGAACTTAAATTTTATGTTCATTCTAAGACGTAGTATCACTTTAACATTCTTAAGAAATTTATGAGAAATCTATGACACCGTTTTAAATAATGCTACAGATAGCTAATTTTTGTTTTCAAAAACATATCCTATTTCTCATCAACCTATTTCACTTCTTCATGGACTGATAATTTCAACTAAATAATTTACTCATATATTTCGTTATTTCCATTTTAATTTGCTATCTTAAAGTAGGGCTGGTAATATGGAAATATCGCCATATTGTGATATATGCTAGTTATCAAGTAGGGCTGAGATATTGTTTGCTTTTTCTTACATGTAAATTAAGGTACAAAAAAAATTGTTTCAAGAATCAGTAAATACATGCTTAAGAAATATGGCGATACATACATATATTGTGATATATTAATGCTTAATATTGTGATATCCATTTTAAGTAACATCACCAAGTTTTATCTTAAAGTGAGCAATAAGATTAATTGACCAAAATCCTACAATATCAGGAATCCTAGCAACCTCAGCTTCTCTACACTGGATTTCAATCATTTGTGTCAATAATTTCTTTCGAAATTAAATGTCAACATAATAAAAAAAAGAGTTAAAAAGTACATATTCATTGTTTCAATAGTAAACATATTTATGGCTTCAAGACAGGTTTCTAATAGAGAGTTTATCAAGTGGATTTATCTCTATGTTTGAACAACATATACTTTCTCTACAGGTACAAAACTACTACTCTACTACTCTTCAAATAGAAATATACTTAAAGGCAAATGTGATTTGTGTTGTAGTAAGAGTTGTTTACAAAAGAAACAGTGGTCTTGATCGACCATATTTGGTGCGTAAGGAAGTGTTATTTCCTGTCAATATGTTGCATGTGATTGAGCTTTAAATATTGCAACTCTAGCAAGTGTGCAATGAGAGAAATTTTGCATGGATAGGGGCTTATAGCTACAGGGCCTAAATATATAGTCCCATTTAAACTAATAGACCCTTTTTCATACTGACAAGGAGAAGCATGGGGAATTATTCTCTTCACTTAGATGTTTTTAGTGTTCCAGTCATTTTATTGGTTTGATCATTAAATTATATTTTAAGATAAGTTTAACCATCCAATAAGATGACCATATTTTTAAAGATAGCTTGCCAGGCAAGGTAACATACGCCGACTGGCAGCTGTCAGAAATGATTAAACAGTCTTTAGTGACTACAGGGTTGCACAATATAGCCAATAGAGTGAAACGTCAAGTCAGACACGATATTTCGGTGAAATATTATCCGATCATCGCGAAAATCAATAGGGATCATCTTCATAATGACATTGACATACAAAATAAAAATCAAAAGAATCTGTAAAGAATTGTAGCCTGTAGAGTGAGCCAAGTTGCACAATATAGCTAATAGAGTAAAATGTCAGGTCAGACACGATATTTCGGTGAAAAATTATCCGATCATCATGAAAATCGATAGATCATCATGAAAATCAATAGGGATCATCTTCATAAAGACATTGACACACAAAATAAAAATCAAAAGAATCTGTAAAAAATCGTAGCCTGTAGAGTGAGCACGAGTTGCACAATATAGCTAATAGAGAAAAACGTCAAGTCAGACACGATATTTCGGTGAAAAATTATCCGATCATCACGAAAATCAATAGGGATCATCTTCATAATGACATTGACACACAAAATAAAAATCAAAAGAATCTGTGAAAAATTGTAGCCTGTAGAGTGAGCAACAGTTGCACAATATAGCTAATAGAGAAAAACGTCAAGTCAGACACGATATTTCGGTGAAAAATTATCCGATCATCACGAAAATCAATAGGGATCATCTTCATAATGACACTGACACACAAAATAAAAATCAAAAGAATCTGTAAAAAATTGTAGCCTGTTGAGTGAGCACGAGTTGCACAATATAGCTAATAGAGAAAAACGTCAAGTCAGACACGATATTTCGGTGAAAAATTATCCGATCATCACGAAAATCAATAGGGATCATCTTCATAATGACATTGACACACAAAATAAAAATCAAAAGAATCCATAAGAACTGTAGCCTGTAGAGTGAGCACGAGCCAAATGTGAACGGACGGACCGACGGGGTGATTACAATATACGCCCATCTTACGTGTGGGCATATAAAAATCGGGATTCTAATTTAAGCTGTAGAATAATATTACAATTTTTAAGGTATTTTCACCATCACTCACACTAGTTTCCACAGTCACACCAGCTCCATCTCTTTTTTCAGAGAAAGGATTAATTAGTGCAAATTGATCACCAGGATTTTTAATTGGTTATTCGACATCCAGGGATCATTATAGGAACAAGATATTCCTGATAATTAAGAGTTATCCTTGCTACATGTGACTTATGTTATACAATAAAACCAGTAAGGTATCTTGTTATATTTAGAATAGAGTATAGGATAGCAATTAAAAGATGAAGCTTATTCCCAATCAACACAATATTTTGCTTCATTGAATCTCATTGAAAGAGAAACACTTGATATTGTACATTATTTTTAAATATAAATAAATGAGATCTCAGGGTTTATTACATGCTTCACAATGTCAAGCTATAACGAACTTCATACTTATACCTTGACTGCAATATTGTATCATGCAAGTTCGTAAATACAGGGATCTGATTGGATTGTTCACCAACGAATACAGTCAATCAGAGGTTTTGACAGAAAGTCTGTGAACACAAAGCCATAAAGTTTGCAAGTCTGTCGAGGGTTCTGACTGGCTGTATTCGCTGGCATACAATCCAATAAAATTACTGCAGTCCATAATACATGAATAGTGGCTATTGCAGTCAAGGTATAAGTACAAAGTTGGTAATAATAATGTGTCTAAATAATATCCTCATTAAAAAAACACATATAAAATCTCAAAAAATTTAAAAAGATATTCAAAGAATAGCTCAAGATACAAAGATCCAATTATGTGCAATTTCTTCCATTACTAATGTTTAACAGTATAAAAGTCTGTGTATATTCAGAAGAAAAGAGATCAATGATAAAATCTTCTGATGACATTAATCATTAGCCTACACTCAGTCTGTCCTTTCTATTGCTTCTTTCTTCCTGTCCTATATTTCATCTTAAAAAACTAAGAAGCAAGATATCCTTGTATTGGTATTGAATTTAATTTACTTCAACTTAAACATTATAAATTTAGTTGTTTGTTTATTTGTTTGAATTTTAGGGAAAAAGTGAATAGGATACCTTGTAGAGGTACTGACAGTGACAGTGGCAAAGGACCACCCCACCCCCTCCCCTCCTACCTTTTTAAATTCGTTTTATTCTTCAAAGCATACTTTGATAAGTATCATATCGTTGAGACAAAACAGAGAATTCATTAATTTGAAATGCCACATGCTTTAAGACTTTCAGTTAAACAAATGTTTCTTAAAAATCTATTTAAAAAACCTAATGTCAACGAAAACAAAATTTCTACTTTCGATTTGTTTAAGGTGTCACGTGACTCTTTAACTTTTAGGACACCGGTTGTGTTGGTGACGAATTTACTGCAAAATTGTGCATATTTGGGTTCAAATAGTAAGGTGACAGGAATTGTCCCTAAAATCTGTCGTGGCTGCAAAAGTTTTAGAATGATAATCTCAATATTACTCACCAAACAGAGAAAAATAATCGGGAGACGTGAGCTTCCCATCTTCGCCATGATGCCACGTTTAGGTTTTGTCTAAGTGCGCATGTGCTAAGTTTAGAATCGCGTGTCGATTTATGGTTCGTCTCCTTCGCTTGCATCTACAGATATTTACAGGAATTTGATTGAAGGTTCTTTTTATAAGACTATTGATTTTCTACAAGTAACATGATAGATATACGTGTTTCACTTTTAAAAACAAATTAGATGATTTGTTAAACATGAGGTATTTTAAATCAATCAGCCAAGAATAGTAATAATTTTAGCAGGCTAGAAGGCACCCATAGACGTCAAAGACACAGGGGTTCCAGACTATACCTTTATTTTGAGGAATTCTTCTATTGTTCTGGCCAATGATATTTGGTTTGAGGGACTAAAAAGATATATACGAAATGCCTTCTAAAGAATCTTAAATAGTGCTGTATCCCACATGGGAGCCTGTGGACTCTAATGGCTTTTGACTCTTGGCTGCACTTAACAGCCAAAAATGGCAACACCCTTCTATTGTCACCCACAATTATATTTGTCATGTATTTTTTGTTTAAGCTAACGGACTGGGTTGTTTTGTAATATAGGCTATTCACCTAATTTACCTAAGACAGTGCTTCTCAACCTCATTGAGATCATTCCTCCCCGTAAGAGTTTTTCGAAAATTTATTCCTCCCCAAAATAAATCAGCCGTTTTGAAACGTATTTTACACGAAAAATGTATTCAATGATTAACCATAAATAGATATAAAATCATATCACATATCGAGATAGTTCAATGTGACCCTTGGGCCAGATGTTCGTTCACGATTTTCTGTATTTTCGGGGGGGTGAATGATATCAATTTTAGTCGTAGATCACCTTGCCTCCCATTTCCTCCCTGGTCCGACGATTCCTCCCCATTTTCCCCTTGGCAATAATTCCTCCCCATGGTCTTCCGATTCAGTACCCATTGAGAAAAGAAGCACTGCTTAGTGGGAGTAGAAACTAGAAATAGCTTTTCATTATTTGGGTATGGAGCACCAAATTTCTGCCACCACCAGATAAGCCTACAGAAAGGTACAAAGATAGGTCCCAATATATCAAATAAGCCTTTAGAAGTGGATTCAGCTTTGTTCAGTCAATAGGATATTCCCCGACAAACCGCAGATATTTGTTTCAAACCGATACTTGGCGCTATTGGAATTTTGATGGTTTTTTTATAAATCATTCAAGGAAGAGACAGTGTAAGGACCGCAGATTAGCCAACGGGGGTTCATAGGAAAGATAAAATAAGATTGAAAGAGAAGAGCAGACCCGTAGCAAGACTTGAATTTTTGGAGGGGCATCGGGAATAGAGTTCAGCGTTCAGTTGCAGTATAGTAATGGAATTGGTTGGTTGTCGGAATTTTTAAGGGGGTGGGGGGAACCATTTTTTCGGTGTAGGTACAGATGAAAATACATAAGCCGGGACCACTTGATCCCCCCCCCCCCCCCCCTCTCATTAAAATAAAACTATGACAGGAAACTTTATAAATTCCAATAGACTTGTACAAAATTGACACATAAATCAAATGCATTATGGTTGTATGGCGTGTAACAGCAACATCTGTAGCACGACAATCAATTATTTATACATTTACCTTTTAATAGCCGCCAGATTTCTCCTTATAATCAATTCTAATCAACAATTGATTCAAGACAGCTTCAAAATGAATTTTTGATTTCGTCAACAGTTGTAAATTGTCTCATAAAGATTTGAAGTGCTTATCAAATCGGAATTTGACGATATTTAACTGCAACAGAACGACGACACGTCAGATCAACGTTACGTTGACAGAAAATAAATATTGAGAGGAGGTGGGGGTGGGGGTTCGAGGCTATTCAACACTCTTGACAAATAAAGGCTGGAAGTTCACTATACATAGCTTTATTCAGATTTTCAATTCGGGGTTCCCTGTGTCAGTGATGATGATCGGAGTGGCTGAAATTGTCAAGACGATTGATATTGATATCTAGCAAGTCAGATCAAGTGGATGGTTGCAACCGATTCACCGATATGCCGTGCCAGCAATAGTTGCTAGCAGTTGCAAAATACACTTGCTCTCAGATTCTGTCGCCTTTAAATGATTCATCTGAAAGCGTTATCGATGTTATTCACGTTAATGATAAAAGATCTTTTGTGCACTCAATATCCAAGTTATCATCTAGACGTGGTTAATATCATCTGCTGACCTTGGTAAACATAGTCTACATTATCTATTTATTGTTATCAAAGAGTAAATTGTGATATAGATCATACCTTTGTTTTCAAATAAACTCGTGTTTTTCATTTAGCACTACATGAGAACAAACTTCGCCATATTTTGGTAAAGCTGAATCTGTCGTAGAGCAGAAGATCGTTTGAAATGGCAGCTGATGGATTTGGTCGATTATAAATCGCTAGAAAATTCCGCGACTTTCAGATCCAATTGCTCTGACCATTTTCTGAACTTGCATTGTAAAGTAACCACCTTTTTGTTTGTTCTGCTTTCGCTATCAAAATCAAACACAAAAACGTGATCATGGACAGGGAGAAACCATTTGAGAAATTTTGGGATGGAAGCCTAACATTTTCGACTATACTTTGTATCCCCTATATCAGACTTTAAGAATCGTTTGGCTGATGGCCGATAACAATCTTTAGAAATTGTTTTTCGTGTGAATTGAACCCTACTGTAGTATTTCTGAAACTGTTAAAAGCGTGTGGATAACCGATAACGAAAATTATCAATAAATTCGTACCATGTTCATCTCCCCGGCAAGGCCAAAACTGATAAACTCTTTATTATCACTTTTTAATCAGTTGTATCTTATTTTATTGTTAAAACGTGCCCAACTTAAACACCGGCATCATTGAGATCTGAAAATGTGTCTTCGGGAACTCTAACAATAAACTAGGTATTCATAAATAGTTGGATTTGTTTGTTTTGATTCTCTATGGAGCTATACGTAATGTTGTAGTTAGTAAGCGAAGTTCCGAAGAGGGGTGATATAGGCTATTTCCAAATTCATTTCAGAATAACTATAGTTTATATCAAAAGAAAAACTGTCGAAGGTATGCGTATCTCCCGGAATATCTATCTATATATCACTCTAGCTGCTGTGTTGGTTGGTATCTGTGAATCTCAGGTTTATGACTCTTGTGATGGTGTAGCTCGTGCTCTAGGATCAGGTGCAGGAGATGGTGAATACCCAATAAAGATTGATGAACGTCTGGCAGTACCTTTATATTGTGCTGGTAAGTTATGGCTTTTATTAAGCATATTTCAATGCACAGTCGTAAGGCAATCCAAGAGTTGTGAAATTAGATAAGATTTGAAAGAATACCATTGGCATTGTAAACAAACCTTGGGATTGATGACCTTTTGACAATAAATGACAACGTTTCACTTTTAGATTTGGATCGGAACCCTCAGGCTTACGTTCCATTAAAATCAGGAAGAGTTAATAACTTTGGAAGCGTTTATATGAGTGTTGGTAAGTTCTCTTCATTGTTTGGAAAATCTGGCATGGCTGTTTCACTGGGGTATACCGAGCACAGAATTCCTACCACTGAAAACCTTTTGACCGATGACGTTCAACGTCCTGTTATTGTCGCATGATATAGGCACAGACTTTTTCATGTGGTATGGCATTACAGTCGAGTCAAACACTTGAAAAGATATTTCAGTTCCCTGATGACCTTTCCTAGGTTCCGAACTTCATCTCGGAGACCCACTTTCAACTGAAAAGAAACTATCCCGATTCGAACCCACGGCACCTAATCATACAATTGTTTGGTGTAATTCAGGTTCGGTGAAGGATTGTGGCACAGTGGTACCCCCACAGAATTATTCAGCATGGGGAAGAACGGAGTTTCTCAGATTACAGATTGATCCCGTTCATCTCAAGATTGATCTCAATAACTTCAAATTCACTCATACCATCGGACCTCGCCAGATATGGTAGGTTTCTGAGTTTCTAAGGAATTTAGTGTGGAGTTCAGTTGGTTAGTCTGGTGTTGGACTTTAGAAGCTAGTGGCTAATTGCCCAGTTCTTTTGTTCGGAGGTCTTGAGCGGAATTCCGGCAGAGGTCTTACGGTTAAAATGAAAAATAAGCATTTGGATTCGTGTGCTGCAGTTTATGCATATTCCTCTACACTGGATTGTGCATAGTGTTTGACGGTGTTCTTATGTCCATCAGAAGTTGAAAAGTAGATAGAAAGTGGTTACTCTTACTCTAGTGGGCAGCCGTTTCTGAACAGACCAACTATCCAACAACGTCAGTAGTATTATTATTCCAAGATTCCATCTAAATAGAAAATCTGGGTTAATTGTCGACCAATCTGTCGGTCAAGGCATTTATCATATATCAGCATGATGACCAATATTAAGGTCATCTTTGATTTCTTTGTTATCTTTCAGCTTTGGTTGTGCAGGAGATAAATTCTCGGCCACTCCAAAATGTCCACCGAGAGGAAAGTTTAAGATAAGCTTAGCAGGAACACCATTCTCCATTGATGATTCGGTGGCATGGAAATGGACCGGGCAGTTTCCTGATGGGTCAACAAGCGGTCAAGCTAACATTCTAACAACATGTAAGTACATGTTAACTCGAGCATGGGTAAAGCCCAGTTGGTAACTTGGGGTACTCTGGATTAGAATCCTAGTCGCTCTGGTGACCAATCCTACATCCCAACTAAATAACCTAAGCCAAAAAGAATGATAATGTATTCTGCAAGCAAAGACAATCCACTAGATTTGAAATCGAGAATTATCCTTCAAATTGTCTCAAAATGGCATCAAGAGTTCCAGAATTGTAAAGTATCGGAAATCTCCTCTCAATGTTTCACCATTTCCAAATTACAAATTCATTGTTGGTTGGAAGATGGTAAATTAATGTTCTTCCAGCTGAAGCTGATATATAGATATAACAAAAAACACAAGGGATATATTATGGTATAACTCACTTCTTTAATATAGATAGATATATAGATAGTTGATAATATCATGGTTTGTTTCAGCGTATATAGGATGTTTTAAGGATGCAGTTGATAGACTGTTACCAGTGATGATATATAACAGCAAGACCCTGACCATACCTATATGTATCGAGAAATGTAAGGCTAAGGGGTACAGATATGCCGGTGCTCAGGTAGGTCCTGAACTCATTCTATCTATTATTGAGGTCCACGAATAAGCATTAGAAGCTCACGAGGCTTCAAATTTGGTGTTAAGGTATCCACAAATACGAGCTCCTCATTTGTACCAATTGCCAGAATCATCTCGTGCACACGAAACTATCTGTCTTTCGAAGCCAACAAGTATGTTTTATGTGATGTCTTGGTTAAAGGGCGATAATTGAATAGATGATTCAGGCAACAAATAATAAATCTGTTTTTATTTTGTAATGTAGTATAGTACCCAATGTTTCTGTGGTAATAGTCACAATAAATATAGTATAAGTAAAGAATCAGAATGTAAAATGAAATGTGGTGGTGGAGGTAAAACTGACAGATGTGGTGGAAGTTATAGGATTTCTGTTTATTCTACAAGTATTATGATTTCCATTGTCCCTGGTTCTTATTACACTCGGCTTCACCACATGCTTTCTCCATCGCACACCAAACATTATATATATGACTACACTATATATATTGTTTCCACTGTAACCTTATTGCCGAATCAAACAAAGTTTCTCCTTCGCACACCTAGCATTAACCCCGTGGCTGTTACCTGTGAACGTGGAAATTACCAAAGTTATAGCACAATGTCCGATTCATGGCGAAATTGTCTGTAAGAATATTTAATGACTAATAACGCAGTTACTGCAGTCTTAAGATGTATTTGCATTTTGGAAACCTTCAAATTATCATACACCGAAAATCTTTTCTTGACAAAATATTAAAAAGGGGTTGTTTATGAAAACAAGAACTATGACATGTCTCCTAGTTGCCTATGATACCATTAATATTGTTAAGTGAATTTTGTTTTTTACATGGACGCAAATCGAGAGAATAAGCCTTGTATTGTGAATTTCATTGACTTATTGTATTTCAGAAATACAATTTTCTCTTTTCAACATAAATTAGGTTTTTAACTGTGTTTGGGGGCAAATACCACTTTAAAAAAACATAGAAGTTAAAAGATTCAATTTACCAGTCATTAAGTCTCAGTTTCAGCTTCCGATATCACTTTTCTGATGTCTGGTTCGTTAACAATTAAAGGAAAACATTGTTTGCTATCTGTTTCAGGAACAGATCAAGTTATTGAGGGAATTTGTGGTGGGTATCCCGGAAATTGTTACCCTACTATCAATGGCCAGAAAGGTTTTACTTTACAGCTGGTGAAAACACAACCTTGCTTTAAGTATGTTTGATTCAGTCTCTTCCAATTAGAATGAATATAAGGTTGTATCCTGTCATAGCTTCTAAATGGTAACTTCGGATTCTTCATCCGGATTCGCTTGTCTGCTATTAAACCGGACAGGCCTTTTGGACACGATGATCGAGAAGGATGTTAAAGAAAGGCGTCTTGTCGGACTTGTCCTACGAACTATTCGCGTCTGCCAATCAATAATCTCCCAAATGTGTGACCCTAAAACGTTCAAAAAACGAAGCATATTAGTAAATCATAGTTTTCACAGATTTTCAACAGGCCTTTTAAGTAAAGGATTTCATTACATTTCAGAAATCCATGTCAGAATGAAGCTATATGTGTTGCTCTCACTGAAGATGAGTTTACATGTTCCTGTCTGCCTGGCTATGTTGGTAGCTTGTGTGAAAATTTACAAAGTAAGTATGGTGTACATCAATATTTTTTCTGATATATTTCATCTTCATTGTAATCCAACACGTTTTCTACGTTAGTCCCGTTCTAACGACGTTATTTTAAACCATGTCTTGTTGGACCGTTTCTTGATAAAGCAATGAATTGTGAAATATAGGATGCCATATAGTTTTAGCTGAAAAGTTGTGTTCCTAAGTGTTAATTTTTAATTATCAAAATGTGTGTGTTTTCAGCAATAATAACAGCTAGTGGTTCTGACTGTCCTACTGGATTACAACCAGAGCAATGTTCATGTGATAAATGTACTGGTGCGAGGTTTGATGGTGATGTTTGTGTGGCTTCCAATGGGAAGGTAATGTACACAATTTGAATAGATTCATCAAACTTTTTAGAAGCTTAATTACCTCTAATACGTGTTAGAAAGTCTTAGGTTTGAACTAATCACTTCACAGAAACTTAACAGACTGTATCCCTTTTAAGAACAATGTTTTGACTGTAGTGTCCTCGCAAGTAACATTGTGTTTCATAAGTTCTTTTGTCAGAGACCAAACTGTGGATGGTCATTAAAGAACTATAGCCAACGCTCCTTCATTTATTTCATTTACTTTATGGTTGATTTCTAATTTCTAATAGTCTTGTATTCTTTCATAAAAATTTTCCAGCCCAAAACAACGTGTAGATATGATGATCCGGGTCACGTGATATTATTTAATGTTCAAGGCACAGCAAGTGATGCTTATTGTCCTGTAGGAACAGAGATAGTGGGCTGTAACTATTGGGATAGGTACGTTACCATCTTGCCATGCTTTGGTTACTGGAATTGTTTTGCTTGTAAGGATTTTTCTTATCTATAATCATTTATTTGCTTTGTACAGACTGTGTACAAATCATATGAGGAGTTTCTTTGTATAATTTGATGCACTAAAACCTGTATTCTGTATAGAGATACTTTGGGTGTCACCAAGCTCACATACTCATATTCATCTCAGATTGCATATGTTACCATAGCACCCATTTCGAACCTTTTTATGTTTTTTTTTTTACAAATACATAACACATTTCAATTGTGTAATATTTACAGTAAAAACAGAAAGTCTGGAAATGGGCAGGGATCCCTGGATACCAAATCTAGACATTGTTCATTGAAAGGATGTAGCACGTGTAAGGTTACGGCTAGGTGTAAAAGTAAGTTCTAGTGTTACGTTTTGAGATCGACCCTTCTTCACTTTTTGAAGTTTCAAACTAAACCAAGTTAATGCATTAGACCCATGCAAACATGGACATTTTTTTTTGTATGATCAAATTATTCAAATAAATGCGATTACTTCTTTAGAATCCTAATCCACAATCGGTTGAAGTGACAGAAGATGTAATATCAAGTTGCAAAAAATAACAAGAATATGTGCGCATTATATTTGCAATTATACAGTATATTTTGATTAGTTGTATATACTGCATAATTCCGAATATAATGCGCACTCATACACTGTGGAGTAAAAGAAATGTCACTCTCAACAACCAGGCCCGTAGACAGTGGTTTGTATTCTCACTTTATCTTCAACAAATCTAAATGTCTACCTTTTTTCTCAAATTTTCTTGACCCTCTAAGATGCTCTATGATAGGCTTGCGACCATGACACCACCACAGAGTAGCCAAAATTTGAATTCAGCCTAAGCAGTTGTCCCCCCATTGAGTCAATCTACCCTTATTTGTAACCCCAGTCCCGGAGGGCTGGCGCCGCTCTGAATTTCTCCTATATTTGTAGAGTATGATTGTGGCTGTGAGAATAATGGAGTATGTAGTAAAGTAACTGGTACATGTAGTTGTTTACCAGGCTATACAGGCAGTCGATGTCAAACATTTGATTATTGTAGTGTTTATGAAGATAAATATAACAAAACAGCATGTAAAGCAGGTAAAATAACCATTTTATCTTAATTCATGTGGTCTATTCATTGTTTTCTGAAATAAAAACAAAAGGCTGGGAATGTTGAGCTAACGTTACTCAAAAAGCTCTAATATTCCAGGAGAATGTCAGGCAGTACCATCCAGTGATATCAGAGCTTTTGGTGGAGATCTAGCTGGTGACCATTGTGTATTTCCTTTTACATACCAGGATAACTCTTACAGTAGATGTGTCGAGGACAACGGGGTACGTAGTACATAATTGTATTTGTGACCCCGTCCTGGGGTCAGCGCCGATACCTACGATCTGTCAATCTTAAGGATCATGTGAACAGTGAACGTGTCATTGAAGATATCTTCCTAATCATTCCGGTCGACCCAGCTGTAATGTGTATGAGGGTCTCTTTTAAAATGGAAAGATCAATGTCAAGAGGTTTAGCAAAGAAGTTGTTGGTAGAGAAGATCTGCGAAGTTTCTACCAGGTACAATCTGAATGGTTTTTCTTTCAGTTCCTTATCTAATTCGCCAAATATTGACACCATACTCATATTTCTTACTAAATGACTTATATGTTTCAGGTTGGACCTCCATTCGCCTGTTCTACATATTTTGATGGTAAAAATGATTATATAGATTTAGGTCAATGGAGCCCAGCGCCCGTTTATACAATAGCTGCTTGGGTTAAACCAACCAAAAAAGACAAGACTCGAAGGGTAACTGATATGATTTTTAAAGACTATGGGAAGACGGAATTGTTGAAGATGAGATAAGATTTTTGTTGTGGTTTAGATTCCAAACGAGGAAGCCAAACTGTCAGCGGCACTGATAAAGTAGATATAAAAAACCGAGATCAACAGATCATTTCAAAAGTGTGGTCTTGATTTCTGTTTTCAGACTATAATAGGTGGTGTAAATATATGTCGAGATTTTGGTTTGTATCTTCAAAATGGTCATTTCAATGCGTTTTATTACCCTGCTAGTAAAGCTGGATGTACAGCTCCATTACAAGGTGCTTCTTACTCTGTTGGACAATGGTATTTGGTCAGTGTCAGTAATAATGGTACCCACATGAGACTCGATGTTTCAGGTTCAGACAGTATCCTGGTTCCTGTAAGTAGACTAGTCTTTGTATTCAGAACACTGCTGTTAAGAGGCAAAAGGACAACTCTCAGCTGGCCCAATAAAATGAGATGCCAAGCCCAATTTTCTTAATAAAGGTAGTCCAAGCAGCTCCGAAAAGCATCGAAACAGTCCCGGAGAATGATCTCGGTATGACCTTAGTGTTCACCGGAAACACAATCGACTCTTTATTTGGGAACAAGGGTAGTAAGATAAGTTTAGATCCAGATATATTTGAACTTTAAGTCACAAAGCATTGACTTTGAACTAGTAAATAAGTATTAATAAGGAACAGTTGAAAGCTCTTTGAGACCAGAGTTGTTTAGTTCGACCATAATAATAATCTCACTGAAAGTTCGGTGTCATTGTAGGTTCAACATTATAAAATCTTAACCACTACTGGCCTGAGAATAGGAGGATCACAGTGCTGTGCTGGTGATACTTTCCAAGGTAATATCAAATCTATTAAAATCTGGAACAGAGCTTTATTAACAGAGGAGGTGAAGATGAGTATGAGATATGTTAACAGTATCAACTCAACTGTAAGTATCTACTGATATTCTCTATACCTCAGTGATGCTGGTGGCTAAAGGGGTTATACCCGGGGTCAGTCTCCTGAGTACAAGTTCAAATCAGTCCTTCACTCCACTACATCATTCAAGAGTGAGTGTCTTATACGAAACATAACACATTTTCATAACATCATAGTTAATAATGTGTCGGTTTTCATTCGCTGGCTACCGCGGAGTACAGACCGTTCGGTTAAACACGTTTCAATAGACATTGGTAGAGAGTTCAATAGTCCTGTCCATTATTCCTTTACTTATTGTAGATGGAAGCTATGTATGGTGGATTGATCTCTCATTATGAACTAGGACATGATGTTAATTTACCATGTAACGGAATTGATCATGGTGGTGATGATTGGGAAGTCAGAAACTCACAACAACTTTCGGGTAATCTAAATATGACACAAAGAAATAGTTATAAACCAGAAGTTTTCTGGTGAAGCCATTTGGATGACAAAAGAAGTTTGTCGTAGCGGATCGGATACACCAATATTTGACATCTGTATGGACAGTCCACAGGAAGTACATCTGAGCTTTTAAGTTGGCCATAGGCCTCTGGATTTTCAAGTCCTTTGCTTTTGTTGGTTGTGTTTATTTGTTTTTTTTTACTTTCAGGAATCCATTGCAATGTTTCGCGATTTTCTGTTCCAAAGGGAATTATTGCTTTAATCAAACCCTATGATGGTACTAATGGTGGTACCTTTGAAGTGTATGCACTGGTAAGTAGAAGCAACATCCTGAAAAAAATCAGGTCTTATATCTGTTACAACCCTTCAGATAATTCTGAGGAAATTCTCTTTCTTTAGATTATCCTAGGGATTCTGGTTTTCCAATTGAATGCACAGACCAAGTAAAAGTTATTTGTTGTTTGTCGTCCTTTTCTATTGGAATTAAACAATCATTTATGGAATGATGCCACTTTCATCCGCTTTGGTTTTGGTGTCATTATAGGATATCAGTATAGAAGGTGTATTGGACGGCAGTGGCAGTGGTTATAGAGGTGGCCTTGTACCTGCTAACCCTGCTGATAATGGTGTCCAGGGAGAATCTTACAGTGGTGAGTTACAAGTTGAAGCTTTCTTCTCGTTAAATCATTTAAGAAACATCATACGATTTGCGCGATAAGAATTATGTTTCTTGTCTTGCAAATAATAACCGTTTACACAATTAGACAACATACACCGATTACACTTGATCACCAAAATGTTTGATAAGAAGAATGGCCAGTTGGACCTCATATCGACTTCAGTAATTATCAAATGGTTTCACCGTCTCCGAAGTATATGGTAATAATATGGAAATATATTTGTAAATCAAAAGTTAAATTAAAGTAAGATTAACTTCCAAGTTTATTGTCAATTCATTTTGGAAATGTTGACAGCTCAATACTTAAAATTGTGATTGATGGACACAATGCTATGATTGTTTCAGGGCAAGGAAAAGCATCAACGGCTGGTAATCGGGGAGGTGGCGGAGGAGGTGCAGGTGGGAAGTCCAATGGACGTGGTTATGGACGACCTGGGGCTGGAGGAGGATATGGTACCAAAGGGTAAAGGTTTTCATTAATTGCTCAATCGCTTTCGAGCTACACAGTGCTTCCTAGCAATTTTGTTTTTCTTTTGTTTATTTTGGTTATCTTGAGTCTGTAATGAAAATGCCTTTGAAAACGGTTAAAAATTTATCTTCGATAACAAGATACATATACAATTTATAATTAGGATATAAATTTGTTAATTTTCCAGACAATCCCCAAACAAGCAGAAGAACTCTGGTTCTGGTTGGTCTATGTACGGTACCACTTACGGTACACCCCAGTTAGATACTCTTTATCTAGGATCTGGTGGTGGAAGTGGAGGAAATGCAAAGGATCTCACAAAGTCTCCTAAAGGTAACATCCCAAATATCATCTTCAGCGTCGTGAGTGCTTTAGAGTTGCGAGTTTCGCGGAACTCTCTTGAGAACTGCCTGGCACTCAGCAACGCGGACGAAAGACGTCGGTGATTTCATCCGATTCTTGGACCTTAAATGAATAACTTAAACAATATTCTTGCGATTTTTTAAATCGTAATTTGGCATGGATAATCCGCAAAGATGTGTGGCAAGGGTGGATTAGCTGATTCTAACAAAATTCTTAAAAAAAATTTCTTGTAACATCTATTTTGATACATAGATCTTTAATTCTATTCAGGAGGACGAGGAGGAAATGGAGGTGGTATAATAGGTCTGTACGCCAGTAGAACTGTCACTGTAACTGGTATTATTAATGTATCTGGTGAAACTGGCCAGGGTGATGTGGTTAGTTCTTCAGGGTAAGCAGTAAGTCTGTCAAAAACTATACAGTCTTACGATAGACTCTTAGGATTAAAGTTTCGATTTCTATAGTATACATGTACGTATGTACTTAGTCATTGATCTAGCTAGGATGTCCCGGGGTCTTAATTTCTTACACTAGAATACCAGGACATCCTAGCGCTAAGATCATTTCAAGAATACACGGCTATGAGCTTAGGAGTTTAATCTTGCACACTGTTATCAGTTTATAAAAACGATAAACTCTAAGGATTTAAGTTTCGTTTCAAGATGTTGCGCGTGACCAATATTATGTTCTGATTCAGAACTACTTGGGACTTTGGAGGTTCCACTATATCGTGCATCTAGCATCCTGTCGTCATGTGGCGAAAACGATATTAAGGATTTCTTAGGATAAAAGTTTTCAGTTATTTATTCTCCAATTGTTTTCTTTCCAGATGCTCTACCTGTCCCAAAGCATGTACAGATTCAAAGAACTGTCAGGGGAGTTCCACTAAATCCTGCTGGGATACATCAGGACCAGGTGGCGGAGGGAGTGGTGGCAGTGTTTACATTTCTGGTCAGATAGTTGATGTTGGACACGATCGTCTGTGGGCAATGGGGGGCTCTGGAGGTGCCGGTGGTATCGGCGGTTGTGGCGGAGATGGTGGTGTTGGGAGGATCCACGTTGATGCTCAGATCTTCAAAGGTTATGTGACACAAGGGAAAAGCGGATACCTTCAGACTGTGACATCTCAATCATCATACAAAGTAAGAATTTAATATATATCAAGCTGATGGAACCAAGCGGTCCATATATGATCGTATCATGTTAGCCGATGGGACCTTAATCAATCATTCCAGGAGCCAGGTTTACGTCTGAGGTTGCCCGAATTTCTAACCAAGTTATGAGATTTTTGCCCGAAAAACATTCCTTCGGGGCTGAGAGGTGGGCGGTAAATCCTCTGCCGGCCCCCTCCACCCTCCCCTTTGGCTCCGCCACAGTATTCCAATTCTGTTATGGCAAATGCAGTTGTAATCAATAGACAAGACCACTCCTCACAACAATAAAAACGGATATAGCAATTTTGATCACCAGCAAATCAAATTTCGGAACAAAGATTGGGAGTTAAGCAACGACTATTCATTTACAAGTGCTGTAAATTCTGTAAATCACACCCCATTCCCCCATAGAAAGAAGGTTACCTAAATTATCATCTTTTGTTTTGGATTTTCAGGATCTGTCCATTCCTGGTCAGAAATTGATCATTCCTAAAACAACTGTCTATGGTAATGAGATTTATAGAGGATGTTTTCAGGATGATTCTAATAATAGACATTTCTATCACCAAGTCGGTCAATCCACGTCATCCAAGATAACACCACAATATTGTATCAACTTGTGTAGGTTCGTTCTTAGCTATATTTGCAATTTTGATTCGGCAAAAGTTGTGGAAATGGAACCTTATACACTCTTAATAAATGAATTTTTCTTAAATGTGGCAGACATTTATTTAGGTTTGTTCCTAACTATATTTGAAGACTCTTTAGGATTCCATCACATATTAAGTGATGAGTCCGAGGTATACATATATGGAATCTTCATGTCGGAGTGGAGCTGCCAAAAAAATTTGCTTTTGTTTCTGTTGTTGCTTCACAGAATACAGAATACAGTTCGGATTGATAAACCGAAATTTGTATTGCAGGAACAATAACTATCGATACGCGGCCGTGGAATATGGTAGAGAATGTTTTTGTGATAATGCTTTCGACTGGAAGCTGAAGAAATCGGATAAGTAAGTTTCTATGATTTAGACCTGGAATTACATTGAAAATAATGACAAAGGTATAATAGGGACTACACAACACAAAATGAGAGTGCATTGAATACATGGTCCTCGGAGGTTCACATCTACCAGATCACCCGGACAAACTTGATTGAAATATAAAGCAATTCCCCTAGAAATACAATACAATCTGTTCGCTATGTGCTGGTGCTCTTTTAACCCTGGATTCCAATTATCGAACCACTTACTAGTACATGTATATTGATTGCTTTTAAAGGCCCCATTTTGATCGTTTTAATTATTGATATGCTATCCTTTCTTTGTAGTGATTGTAACATGCCATGTGCTGGTGATAAACTCCAGTTTTGTGGGGGGAGTCTTCGCATGGCTATATATGGTCCTCATCCTATGAGTTTAGCTATTGGATATAATGGTGTACAACAACAGTGTCAACCCTGGTGTGTTACTGCTGATACTGACACTACCAATGTAAGTTTTACACTTTATTGTATTTGTATGCATTTTGGCTATGGGAGTTCTCTGAAGAGTGGCATCGGTGTTCAGGAATGCCCTGCAAAGACAACATCATATGCTATAATACTGATGTTCTATCAGTCGTTCTGATCTGTGTGGCACATCACCAAGAAATTAGCAACCAACCTGAACAAATCGCTCATATGTTCATGTCAGCGTCTTAAAATTATTGGTCCGTTTCGCTACATTAGGGAATTATTGGCGTTATGAATAGTCGTGGTCTTTAGTCAAACCCAATGTTTTCTCTGTTTTTCAGCCGAAATGGGGACAATGTGATTTAAGTAGTAAGAAATCGTCATCTTATAAAATACATTGTCAATGTCCTGCTGGTATGATAGGTAGTAACTGTGATCAGGTGGGTACTTTATTTCCCAGCTATGCCGAAATCTATGCCTAATGCCTATGCCTGTATATTCTCATCAATTACCATTTACTTGTCATGCAAGCTCGAGTGCATGTGACAACCCGTGGTTAGAGCAAAGTTTCCTTGATACCTTGAAGATCAATGTCCATTTCTTACTATATTGTGAGAATTGACCATAAAAGGAGAAGTACAAAATGATGTAGTTGGACACATGTGTTGAAGGTTTTTCAGCTCCGTCAGATCTTTACTCTTAGTTTACTGTTTGAAGCGGACCCGTTAGGGATATAAGTGTAGGCAATATTAGTTGACAGTGGTGACATTGGAATAGCTCGGTGGGTAGCGAATTAGGTGCTGTGTGTTCGGATCAAATCAAAGCAAGAACAATTCTGATGCTTCTGAGAGTCGCAAGGTGTCGGCTTTCATCCGTAATCACGATCAATTGCAGAGTTCAAGTATTGTTTTCTTTTTTAACCTTTTTGGTCATTTTCAGTCTTGTCAAAATAACACGTGGGGATTAAGTTGTCGTAATCAGTGTAATTGTAACATGAACAATACAGCAGAATGTAACAGTATTGATGGTTCCTGTCATTGTAAACCAGGGTTTATGGGAAATCAGTGTAACTCTCGGTGCCCACCTGGATCGTTTGGTGAAAACTGTAAAGGTAGGAGCCATTTAACGTCTTTTCTAAAAGAAATAATTGGGGGTCTTAGATTGTGCGCTATTTGCACCATTTCTATTTAAAAACTGACATATATTATATAGTTGTGGTTCAGAGAAACTTTTAACTGTTCTCTCTGAGAAATTTTTCGCCTCCACCCAGACCCCTAGTCATACAAAGCTGACCGTTCCTCGGACGTGATACACGGATGTCAATATACCATTCGCATACCACGTCTGAGGAGCGGGTAGGGCCAGCTTTGTCGGTCTACCACAGCCCATGAAATATTCTGACCTGTTAATATCACACGTTTTTGTTGTTGACAGGAGTTTGTTCCTGTAAGGAAACAGAAGAATGTAGTACATCAGATGGTAGCTGTAGGTATGATCAACCAGTACATATTTTGATCTTGTGGCTCCAGGCCACGTATTCTCGATACGATCTTAGCGCTAGGATGTCTTAGGTTCTTATCTTAAAACATTGATTCTAGGACATCCTAGCGCTAAGATCGTTTCGAGAATACGGGGCCAGGACACGGGCGGTATCACAGAGTGGTATCATAGATTGATCGTGATACTTATTTCATTGGAGACCAAATCAATTCTTGACACTTGATACATTTAAGAATTTCCTCGGGGATGACCTTGTCCATCAGCTGAGTCAACAGCCTATTGGTGCAAACACATCGAAAACCATCTCGGGAAAATATCTAACATGTTTATAGAATTTAATTTGTTGATTTTTAGTTGTAAAGCCGGTTGGACAGGTAATGACTGTAAGCTACCTTGTCCACCTACATACTATGGACCGGGATGTACTCAGAAATGTAACTGTTTTCAAGGATCCTGTTCGCCGGAATCGGGTCAATGCAACTGTGATCCAGGATACAAACTACGTAAGTTCAAATCATCGTTTGTAACATATAATAAGAAAAATTAGACATGGCTTTAAATATTACTTTTCACAAGCCATACGATAGTGCAACAGAGTATCAACAACATAGGTTGTTGTCCTATATATGATCTCTAGAGTGGCTGGAAATCGTTATGCAGATTCCAATACCTTCTTATCTTGTTTCCAGCTTTCTGTTCGGAGATGTGTGATCCATTTAATTATGGACCTAACTGTATGTACGACTGTGATTGTTCGAGTAGCGGTTGTAACAGATTAACTGGAGTCTGTTCTTGTGGACCTGGTCTCACTGGCAGCAAGTGTGAAAAGGTACATTTATCTGGTTTTCAAGGAATGGTATGCAAGCTAATTAGGCTTGATCGATTTAATAATGGCACAAGTAGTGTAGTGGGGTGTCGTAGTCTTCAGTGGGACACTTTCCGATCTTTGAAATCAAAGGTAGAAATATATTTAGTCAATATGATGGTGTCATAGCTCCTATCGACTATACAATGCGTGCTGGATTTAACAAAACATTGAAACCCCTCCCCCTCATCAGAACGGCTTTGGTGCAGAATCTAAGGTGGTACTTTCGTGACTTCCAAAAGAATACAAGCAAAAAAAGAATAAAAATGAGTCAGAAGGAAAAGATAACAAGGTAAAAAGGTAAAACGATTATTTTTCATTATCGAATTGTAGAGTTGTCCACATGGTACATGGGGTGATGGTTGTAAAAAGACCTGTAGTTGTGATGGTCAGGGAGGCTGTGATGGTGTGACTGGACAATGTTTCTGTAAACCAGGATTTGTTGGCGTTTCTTGCGATCTAAAATGCTCTAATGGAAAGTAAGTAGAAATATTATGTTTAGTGAATTTGTCCCATAATCTGTTAAAAACTAGTTTCGGCAATGTATCGAAAGAATTTATGTTTGTTTCAAAATTACACCATATCTCTTACATTCCACCAACGTTACTTATTTGGAAAATTATAGATGTCTTATGCAATCCTTAAATATTCCGCTTGTACTAAAAGTAAGGTTGCTCTTCTAAGTTTGCAGTCACAGCTATTCTTTGTTCACAAGGTATGGTCAGGATTGCCAACAGAGCTGTCCATGTGTGATGTCTCAAGCCACTGGATGTGATCCTGTGTTGGGAACGTGTAAATGTAAACCAGGATTTCAGGGCAACCATTGTGAGAAGCCGTGTCCAGTTGGACTTTATGGACCAAGTTGTAACCAAATATGTTCTTGTAAGAATAAAGCACCGTGTGACCCAGTACGTAATTTCCGACATTTTTTATTTTCTTTTATTTGTATAATTATAGAAATATCAAAGTCGACTTTAGCTTGTTAAAAAGGCAGCTTTTGTTGCGTAATGGAGACACAACCTCTAGATCTACATCTCGTTTTGATTGAATAGGTCTGATCCGATTCAATATAAATAAAACAACATTAGCTTTCACTTTGTCCCTTTTAACAATCCACGATTCGGAGTTTAACAGGTAATGGTTATTTAACAAACACCCTTTAAACTCTCTGTGATATTTAACCAACAGGTTAGCGGTCAGTGTATTTGTCTAGCAGGATTTCAAGGCTCTCAATGTGAACAGGCCTGTCCTGAAAGTAAATATGGTGTCAATTGTACCAAGACTTGTTCAGCTTGTGTTCAAGGATCTGTTTGTAGTAAAGTGGATGGAAAATGTATATGTCAGGTAAGGAGCGAGAGATGTCTACTAATACGTTCTAAATTTGCCGCTAATCGACAAGAGGAGGTTACCGCTGTCATTGCACACTTTCCTTCATTGAACACAGAATGGCAATTTTCAAAGTTCTTTGATGACTGGCTATAGGAAGACAGCCCAAAAGGAGAGCTATACACTGTTCTCTAGAAAGTTGGTATACAAGCATTGCTTGTGCCAAATTTAAAATCTTTACCAAGGGATCACACGGTAATTGTAAATACTCACCAGGTTGTAGTGTAATATAGGTAAACTTATTGTAAATATTCACCATATTGTGGTAAATTTCCACCAGGTTATATGGTGATAAGTGTAATACTATTTGTAATTTTTTACACGGTGGAAATTTACACGGTGGAAATTGTGGTTAATTTCCACCAGGTTACTGTGGTGATAAGTGTAATAATGTTTGTAATTGTTTACAGGGTGGTAATTGTGGTAAATTTCCACCAGGTTACTATGGTGATAAGTGTAATAATGTTTGTAATTGTTTATAGGGTGGTAATTGTGGTAAATGTCCACCAGGTTACTATGGTGATAAGTGTAATACAGTTTGCAATTGTTTACGTGGCGATTGCAGTCCGTCTACTGGAAGTTGTTCGTGTCTACCTGGATGGTCTGGGCCAACCTGTAACAACAAATGTACAGCTAGTAAGATCTTCAAATATTTTATGTTGTCCTTATCTGGTATTTGAGACATTATATTATGAAATGATTTAGTTATGGATTGACTACTTGTTGACGTGAGGTTACTAAAGGCATATCTCATTTTTATCAATTCTTTGCCAAGTTTTTAGGCAGTTTCCATTGCGGAGATCTGGAGGAACTCTTACGTCAGTCCGGTTGACCACGTTTATGTGTAAAGGACTTTGTTGACACAAATGTTCAACAGTGGCTTACCATTACCATTACGAACTGTTTTGGTTTGAAATACGATTCCATTATTGTATGCTCTTCTATTACAGATCATTATGGTAGTGGATGCTCTGGTGTATGCCAGTGTCAAAATGGTGGTGTTTGTGATTTCACAGATGGCTCTTGTGCTTGTAGTTCTGGTTTTACGGGAGATAAGTGCGACGTGAAATGTCCGGTACTATAATTTGATGTCACCATTAACTTCATTTCTGAATCAGTTTGGGAATTTAGGCGGAAGGTCAATCGAAATTTTCAAATCCATTAGAATATACAGAGCGGTTCAAAGAATCAACTCTAATTCCGACACCTATGATAAAAATAGTTAAATAACTTAGCTTTACATCTGAATCTTGAATCCTTATCCAAACAAACAACATAAGATGAGTCCATGAGTCCAAACCAACTTGTGGCTTTGAAAGTCCACATGGGTAAACTCCGTTATTGATTTATTTCAGAACAATACGTACGGTGTTGATTGTCAAACACCATGTCCTTATTGTGCTCACTCTGCTGGTTGTGATCCCATCAAGGGAACTTGTATCTGTACACCGGGATATCTTGGCGTTCAATGTGATCAACCATGCTCTCCTGGTTACTATGGTGATGGGTGTAAAACTTCATGCAAGTACGAATTTATTTAACTTTCCTGACAATCTCGAACCAGATATGGTCAATATCAGTATATTGAGCCAAATCTAAATCCAAATAAACTTGATAGATCTCATCTCAATAACTTGTATAATGCTTATACCAAAACGTTTGATTCATACTAAAGCTATACTTAACTGTATTATTTATATTATGACTTCGGAAAAATTCCTCGACATTCTGACAAGGTTTCCTTGTGATCTCGAAACAAAGGGACTAATGGACTAATAGTTGGAGACTTCATCTTTTAAACTTCCCAAAAAAGATACTTCCCATATCAAGGTGGATTTAACTGTCATTTGCTTTTGTAGATGTTCCACCAACGGTAGCTGTAATAATTTTGATGGTAGTTGTGTATGTAGTCCAGGGTTTATGGGTCCATTGTGTAATCAGATGGTAACTGTTCTGTTCTGTTTTCGGTTTTCGGTCTGTTGTGTGTGCTATTAATAATTATAAGCTGAGGTGCTGGTCATTTCATATCACTATAAAAGATTACTTAGACGAACAGATTTTAACGGTCATCAGATACATTTGATCAAGTATTTCTGCCCAACCAAATACAACTATGTCATGACATAAAATTATAATTCCAGTGTACGAGTGGAACATGGGGTCCAGGATGTATAAACAAATGTGATTGTCCCTCTCACTCTACAGGCTGTGATAGAATTAATGGACAGTGTACATGTACACCTGGATTTACGGGAGGTAAACTTGTCATCAACAGAGCATTTGGGGGTGTTTGTAATCATTATCATTATCATTATAACAGCAGATTTACGAGCGTCTTTTTGGTATTATATCACTAAAGACATCATCATCATCATCGCTCTGTCACAATTAACACCAAATTCTTCACCATCCTCATCATTATAAACATCAGAAGCAATAGCAGCGACATTAGTATCAGCAACCGTGTCTTAATTGTTCATCACAACATACATCATTATCATCTCATCGTTCTCCGTCGTCATCATCATCATCATCGTCATCAACATCAACATCCCATCGTTCTTCGCCATCATCAGAATCGTCATCATCATCATAATCACCATTTCACCTACTTCATCATCATCACCTTTTTTGTAATCAATATCTTATCAATCATTTCGGCTTTTGAAACCTTGGACATCTGGGAATATCTTGTCCAAACAAAAATCATCTTTTTGTCCTTTGAACAGAATTAAATTAGTTATTAAGGTGGCATTCTGTCATATTTTCAGTGAAGTGTATACAGAGTTGTGTGCAGGGATTATGGGGACAGGACTGCAGCAACAACTGCCAGTGTAACAGTTCTACTAGTTACTGTAGTCCCCTAGATGGAAGCTGTTCCTGTCATCAGGGCTATACGGGTTCTAGTTGCGATCAACGTAAGTGATCTTCAAGCAACTCACATGCTTTATGTTCAGATTTCATTAGCCGCTAGCCGTGTTACAGGGATATAATTGCCTTTTGGCTAGAACTTTTATGAAAGGATTCTCATGGGTCACCAAACTATATCTTGGAAGTCCATGGCTTACTAAATACTCTATCGCAGATAAAACATTACAATCGTCAGCATCTTGTGTGTAATAGATCATTGGATCGTCACTAGCTTATGCAGTTGTTGCATTAGCTTTTGTACTTCAGTAACTCATTTTGTTGCAGCCTGCAAAGCGGGTACGTGGGGGAGAGACTGCAGTCAGACCTGTCTATGTAACAACCATGGAATATGTGACAGCGTGACGGGAAGATGTGACTGTATACCAGGATATATAGGAACTGCCTGTGATAAACGTAAGTGTTTCTGGTCCAAGCCCAATAAATCATCCAAATCCTATTACGTAGTATTGAGATATGCTAATTATCATGCCTATATGTAATGCAGGTTCAACTGATGTAATGGACTTTTTCGAACCAAATTTGAAACGTGGACTGTTTGCTTCCCACGAGCCAACATCCAACTACTACATTTGAAGTTGTGGGTATCTATTGAACTAAATTAAACGGCAGCAACACTAGATATTTGTATAATCCGAATAATCTTTTCTTTAACAGAATGTAAGCAAGATGTGCTGTGGGGTAAAAATTGCTTAAATCCTTGCAACTGTCATGGACATCATTGTGATCACAGAAATGGAGTATGTGAATGTCCAGCTGGGAAGAAAGGCAACCACTGTGAACAAGGTAGGGGTTATAAAGCACCAGGCCAAATTTCGGAAGCACTGGCTATAACATCAACATAATTCCAAACAGAGATATTTGAAACCCATGGAGTAAATTCGCCAAACAAACGGATCGCTACCGACTGAGGCCTTCCTCGTGATGATGTAAAGCATTGGAACAGACACAGAATCACGACCAGCGTGATCTTTTATTCCCTAGATAGTCGTACCAGTGGAAAATTAAACAAATCAAGACATGTGGTGCCATAGCGATCTAGCTATAACATGCTACTGATTAGGTCTGTAAATTGTTTTTTCGTTTCAGATTGTGAACCAAATTATTTTGGATTTCAATGTGCCCAGATTTGTCAGTGTAAGAATGGTGCGCCGTGTGATACTGTATCTGGTAGTTGTCGCTGTCCAGTTGGCTACTCTGGTAGATACTGTGATCAGTGTAAGCATCATTCATTTTACTCCTTGGTAGGAAATAAATTGGCTGACTAAAACCTCTGGAAGATCTGGAAACTGAATCCTAATTGAGATTTCAAGAGATTAGCATGGATCATTGGGAAGCATCCTTTTTAGGGTCTCCTGAACATCAATTGTCAATTATCTTTCGGAGAGTCAATGTTTTTTTTTTTAATTATCACTAGGTAAACATTGAATTTCGAGTGTTCCCTTCCCTTAGGGGTCTCTGCGCGACAGGATTTGTAGTTGTATATCAAACTTTTCATCATGTCACTCTTTATATACAACACATGAATGGAAAATTTGTATTCTAGCTTGTCCACCAGGGCGATATGGCGAGGGATGTAAACTAACTTGTATTTGTCTGAATGGAGCTACATGTGATCAAACTACTGGAGCCTGTGTTTGTGCTGATGGTTTTAAGGGATTCAACTGTAGTCAGGGTAAGTTTTTGCAATATAAGTTGGCACCTTGACAAGTATGTATCGAACCATGTAATATGTCCAGCGTTGCAAATACAAGCGCTCTTATAAGACTGGTCAACAGCCGACTGCAATTCATAACTCCTCAATCCGCCATGGCCAAAGCACCCCCCCGTCCTGTTTTTTAAATTTCATATCATTGCACATAGGGAAAGAATTGCACGTGAGCATCTCGTCATATCTGTGGTCACTTCTCTGCCCCCACCGCACCAGATGATTCATAGCAATGCTAGATAGGATTTCAGACTTTACACACTCAAGAGGCATCATGATAATTTTCAGTATGTACTGGTAATACATGGGGTAAGAACTGTATCAATAGATGTTCGCCATCATGTTCTGCTGGATGTCTGTCGGATACTGGTGATTGTCAATGTCAAGCTTGGACTTGTCTGAATGGCGGGTCTTGTGGAAGTGATGTAAGTAGAATGCAACACATTTTCATCTTATTAAATTGAGAATTGATGCGCCTAACATTTCGCTACGATTGCTTTTGTGAAATAAAATAGCATGCCTCTATAGGCTACCTACGACACTATTAGATTTCGCTTGGGGATATTACATTTTCACGATCCTATTCAGAGATCATTAGCAGTAGCGTAGTGGAGGCATTCAAAACACGCTTTAGAATTTCATTTTCCATTAAGTAATTGGAATCGATCCAGACCCTCTTTGGTCTTGTATTAACTTTGATTGTGCCGCGGTGTTGGATATTTCAGGGCCGATGTCAGTGTCAAGATGGATGGACAGATATGTATTGTACAACAGCACTAGGTCAAAATCTAGTCAGCCATCCAGGCAAATTTAGTAAGTCTCGGCCTATGTCTTTATTTAACCTTTATCTACAGGAATATAGAGACACTAATAAGTCTGCAGAGCTTGTCGCTTTGGATCTACGTGGCACTCTTTGTTAACATCCACGATCGTCTCTAATCTGGGAAATCAAGGCGAACTTCTCGACCGACAAGGGTCTATTAATTCATGTTGAAGAACGGGCAAGGTGCTTAAAGGACCAATGCAAACGAGTAAGATATTGTCATACATGTATATAACCCAACATAAATTGGGTTTTAGGAAAGGAAATTTCGAATGGCATCTTGCATCCTTTCGAAATCATGCGAACAAAGATTGGTAAGACTGACGAGAATTAACCCTTCCTTGTAGATTTCTCTTTGACCGGCGGTGAAATAGCAGGTATAGCTATTGGCATAGTAGCTATGATCTTGTTGGTAGCCGTTATCACAGGAGTGGTTCTTAAACGAAGGTTTATGGCTAGAGCTGGTGAAGGAACACAAATTAAATACGATAGATCACAAACAGTAAGTATTTTGATCAACAAATACTATTACACATCTAATGTGGTCTGTACAGCATCATACAGCGGTTTACGTTTATCTATAATACGTCGGCACTTAAGGCGTGCTCGTGTCGCTGTCCTGACGAATTGCTCACGGTTGCCCATCGTCACCTTCGTCGAAAGGAATACTAATATCTTTATTGCAATCAAGATTGTGAACAATTCAAACGTAACGTCACTAGACATAACATTGGATCCCATACCGTCGAGGTACTGATGATGTTATACTTTTGGTTTTGAATCAACTATAATGTAGACTTTATTTTAGGTCGAGATCGATTCTGGATTACCAAATGCTATGGCAAGGGATGGTGGTACTGGGTTTGTTAATCCTTTGGCAGCAGACCCAACTATAGCAGCGACCTACACAGAAATGAAAAGCAGAGAGTCAGCTGATGCCGACAATACAGACGCTTAATTACTTTTTTTCTTTATTTCTTAATAAAATTAATACGTTTGGTACCAGAATAGTCTAGCCACACTAAGAAATTTTGACTAATGCCTCAGAACTTGGTAACTGGCACACAATACAGTTTGCGTCCTCTTAACATGTCAAACAGCCCACAACCCATGACAACATGGTATTGCCAGAAACGGTAAACTTGGTAACTACCCAACGTGCAGTCCCCTTCCTTTAGGACATGGAATGTGTAAAATGAACCCACCCACCATGTGAAAATGGTATTGACATTTGGATAAAAGAGTTAGCTTTCAAGTCAAGCAAAGATGTAGGCACTCACTTCCTAGCTCAGAGTAAAGCTAACCATTCGTGGTTTGTGTCCTGCATCATTACCATTGCTCGACTCTATGTATAGTCTCAAATAAATTGCTGGGATTCCAACAGAAGTCTGAAATACTGTGATAGGACCCAGAAAACTACTAATATAATATGAAAAGATTTATTATCCATCGTGGGTGGATAGGATGTTTATACACAGTCTAATAATTTACATAAAACACAACAGGCAGTGGATAAATACAAACCAATTGCTACATCGTTAATTCCTGAAATATAAAACATGTTATTTAGTTTGGTAAACACCAGTGAAGAGTCCGATATATCACAAGATTTTAAGATAATGACTATTTTTTTAACATGAATACTTGCTAACAGACTACATGCTGTACCAAATTTTGTGAAAAGGTTTTATGTTCTCAATTTGTTGTTTGTCAAGTATATATAAAAATCAATTTATCAGGGACATGAATTGTTGACAGGCAGAGTTGACTTGATTATCTTGCATCAGATAAGTTTGGCTATTAAAAGCAGCATCTTTATCACCATATATCGTTTAGTTGGGGAAAGATTTCATCATTTGCAAGATAATCAGAACTGTTTCAAAAGCGTCTTTATAGTCATACTTTGGGTTGGTCAAGCCAAAATCTGTGCAAATGACTGTCAGGCCAATGGGCCTAATGGAGAAATTCCAGAGGATTGAAAAAACCTCAATGTAAATGTACTTACCATAATAGCGTTGACGATATCATTACTATTATTTTTGAGTGCTTTAATAGCTTTTGATCGAGAAACATTGGCTTGTGACATGACTAGTTCAATGTCTTTAGCTTCTACGCCGGTATCATCAATCTGAAAGATAAATCATAGATCACGGTTAATAAAAACAGCAAGTATTTTTGACATTGTTTCCAAAAGTGAAGTTCTTGCATCAGATAAGTTTGGCTATAAAAAGCAGCATTTTTATCACCATATATCGTTTCGTTGGGGAAAGATTTCATCATTTGCAAGATATATCATTTAATCTTGAATAGAAAGCATAACTTTTGCCAGTGATACTACTGTAGACTGCATATACATAGATTTGTCCTGTAGCAAAACCAGCCTCGGCTAATGTTTACAGAATCCAAGGTTATGGCATTGATATTTGATAATTTTCTCAGACATATTTGGCATGTAAATGCAGCAATGCTTTCTTCATTCATCGTTACGTTGGGGAAAGCTGTCATCATTGAAAATAAGTCAAAACCTCTGATCAGATTCCAATTTCACAACCAAAACCATGTCAAAAGTTGACAGAAACATAGGAGTATTCTCTGCTTACTAACATTAATTTACTGAAATTTAAAATTTTGACTAAGCACACAATGCGGAATGCCAAAAAATAGTCATTTAAACTCCATGTGCATTAGGTTATCAAATGAGAACTTATGGGTTCGAGGTCTCATCTTATTACACCTTAGGATATCGAGATATCAAATACTTCAGTGTTACCTCTTCATCATCCTCAGATTCTTCTTGTATTGGAGGTTGAATAGTACCAGCATCTAAACCACCTGCACTATCTGGTGCTTTAAATTTCTCTGCTGCTGAGATCTGGGCAGCTTGATTCAAATCTTCAATCTGAAAAGGGAAAGGGTTCAAGTCTCTAAAACCAAATATTTTGTAGTAAAAAACTTCTGTTTACTAGTAAAGGGGGTTAAAAACCAACAGCCTTCATAAGCCCTGCCCACAGCATTCCAATTATCTAACTTGAGGATTCAAACAAGACATCTAATCACCTAGCAGACAATCTTACTGGCTTTTGAATGAGCTAATATTCCATTTGTATGAAATCTAGGTATTGGTTTCTCAGACATATTTGGCATGTAAATGCAGCAATGCTTTCTTCATACATCGTTACGTTGGGGAAAGCTGTCATCATTGAAACGGGATATCTGTGAATTCCACACAATTCCAACCCCAGGAAACTGACAATTTTCCAGGACAGTTCTCTGTAGCTATAATGTTGTATCTTAGTTTTTTTTAAACTTAGCAAATACCTTGTACAAGTTCAAGAAAACAGAATATCCAAGCAATTCTTGTTTTTTAGTCTAACCTTTTGTTTGTGAAAAGTGAATGTATTTAGTCTAATGAAGTGCTTCTTGGAAAATCAAGGTTAGCGAAATTAATCTTTGCAATTAACTGCAAAATGGGATGAAAAAATTGTCTGGACTATGCAATTATAAGATATAAATCTGTGTACTCACCTTAGCTTCACCAAATACAATATAGGTATCAGATGCAGGACTTTTAAAAACATCAGGTTTGTTAATGACAAATAAAATATTTTTAGATTTTCTAATGGTAACTCTAGTGACCCCACCAACAGCTTTTAACCCTGCAGAGAAAAAAATATAATAAAATCAAATTATATATATCTTGCACAAAGTATTTTTTAAGAATGAGATTTCTTGCATCAGATAAGTTTGGCTATTAAAAGCAGCATCTTTATCACCATATATCGTTTAGTTGGGGAAAGATTTCATCATTTGCAAGAATTACCAGTACTAAATTCAAATAATATCTACAATATGAGTACCACAGACATTGAACAAGTCTGAATGGTGTACAAAAAAAGCCAAAAATGTGACCCCAATAACCATAGTAAGGCTACAAAACTATTCCCTTGAATCATTACCCTAGCAATGAATTAGAAATATAAGCACTGACCTAATTTAGCCATAGCCTTTCTTGCTTTCTTCTCACTTCTACTTTGTTTCTGTCTGCTGACTGTCTCTTCATTAAGACCAGCAGCTTGTGCCAACTACAAAAGAAAAGACATTTTAAAATACTCTATATGTCTACCAATACCTCAAATCAATTGAGCTAGAGAAGGGCAGTAAGTTACAGTTTCTTCCAATGCACTGATCAATTAGAATGTATTCTATATTTAACAAATACATCATTAATGATCAAGATTCTTGCATCAGATAAGTTTGGCTATTAAAAGCAGCATCTTTATCACCATATATCGTTTAGTTGGGGAAAGATTTCATCATTTGCAAGAATCTAATCATTCAAAGTCCACCTCATATCAAAAGAAACCTAGGATAACAAGGTTTGTTCAGGAGGATCCATTTTACTAGCTGGTCATTGGTTGATTGGCTGGTCATATATCTTTCTCATAGGCCTACCTGACTTTGTTGAGCTAAGGTAGCTGGATCTTGTTCCTCTAACTCTGGTGGAGAATCATCATCACCATCTGAATCATCAGATCCAGAAACATCTTCTGGTTTATCTTCTATGATAGGCTTCTCCACGGCTTCTGTAGGCATCCTATAATATAAAAAACCGGTAATTACTAAATTATAGTGACATAAATAGGATCTATTCAAAGAGAGCTTTGGAACCTTGCAATGATATGGCTAATTCCATAAGTTGATATTGAAAGCAAGGCCCAAATCTTAAACAATGATAAATCCAGAAAAGAATCCAAAGATTGAGGAGAGTTGAGGCCACTGGGAAAATAACGAAATCTAGGAGGGCCTAGTCTCTGATTGCTTTATTCTCACATTCAATTAGATCTCAATTAGGTCTAACAGTAACAGAGATTATTTGAAATATTAAGTGATATGGACAAATGGCAAAAACCATTTGTCATCTATCTGAAACTGCTAATATAGCCTACTAACTGTCCGTAAACTAGTGATAAACCAATCAGCAGAGACTAGACAGTAGACAATATAATCCAATGTTTTATGATGGCCATAAATTTGCTCAGACATATTTGGCATGTGAATGCAGCAATGCTTTCTTCATTCATCGTTACGTTGGGGAAAGTTGTCATCATCGCAAAATAAAGGCAATCAGGCTAACAGAATACAGGTTCTAAGAGATGATCGAACAGTTAGTCACAACAACGATTGTTCCACATGTTACTATCATGTCTCCTAACGATGAATACAACGATATTTATCTCCTTCGACTGCCATTTTACAAAGTATCTATGATCTTAAAATGTCCAGCCATCGTTCTTCCATCATAAAACTGATACGTACAAAACCCAACGATCATCTGTTGTCCGATGTCGATGGATTATAAACTCACATGTATGTTTGTGTTCTTCTCCTCGATCGTCAATGGCGGCAAGGGATGAATATTGACGTCATATCCGGCAGGTGCTCCCACTGAAACTGGTTCAAATGACACTTCATCATTACTTCAGTGGCCGGCCAATTTTTGTGGCCGATGGATACACTAATTTTTTGGATTGATTGTAATTGTTGTAATTAAATCAAAAAACGAAAAATTTGTAATTCATTTCATTTTTCAAATAAAGCCTCTAAAGGCGTGTAATGAATAGAATCATTACTTAGTTCTCAACATTTCTTTCACCAGTGACGGATAGCCAATATGGATAATGAAGAATGACCAATTTTTATAATTAAATTCTTTCCTTTGTACACAGCCACTGGCCGGCCATAAAAATTGGCCATTGGCCACAAAAATTGGCCAAAAAATTAGGGACGAAGCCCTAACTCAACTGGTTTCGGTTGAGTGTCATGGCGGCCTAACAACAAATAAACAATTGATAACAATCGAGGTTTAAAAAAGGTTAGTAGCTTCTTCTTTGCCTCTCTCTGAATGTTTTCTTCAAAAAACTACGTACAAAAATGTGCAAAAATACAAAACATTGATCTTTGGGTAAAAGTAAGAGATTTATATGAAATGTGAGCGAAAAATAGAGACAGACAAAATTAAAACTTGTAAGAACTTGCTGGCATTCATTAATGCCTAATATTGAAATAAACATTTTGCCTGTTTTTATTTCTTAAATGATCTTTATAAACATTTTAAAATTCTTGTTATTGCAATGATGACCCACAATCATTTTAGATAGGTGTCATAGAAACGTTATGATACCATTTATCAAGGCCAAAAATAGTATTTTTTTCTTCAAATTTTGTCATATATGGGCCTATAAAAAATATTCATTAATTTGTTTCAGATAAAGAAAATGCCCAGTGCTGGAGCTCTGTGTGCTCCTGTGATTACACCATTAAAAGAAAATTTTGATTCAGCACCAGCACAACGGATCAACATTGACACACATTTTGCATTAAGTTCAGGTAGGAATCTGCCATAATAATTTTCTGTTAAATCTTTTGAATTTTTCTTTTGAGTAGTTTATTGAAAATATAACCAAGACTAGATTTTTTTCGATTTTTTCCAAACTTTGTTATTATGTTCCACTTCTTTTAAATTTCTTATTATTTTATGTTGGTAAAGAAACACCTGTGTCAGCCCACCTGGAAAATTCTGTCTCCCCTACTTGACATAATGATTCATAGAAATATCTCTAATCTTTAGTTTTCAAAATTGATTAAGAAATTATGTTGGTTTAAAATATTAATTTTGTGTGTTAACTTAACTGTGCTTATTTCCATGGTTACTAACAGATTAACAAATTTATACATTATGTTTAATAAATTTTCTTGACATGTTCTTTCATAATAATAACTATCTTCAAGCAGTAGCCTTAGGTTTCTTTTCTGCATCATAAAATCATATTGTCTTATCAACAGGTTCATAAGTTCATTTAAACTAGGCTTTACCACTTTTCGTAACAATCAAATGAGTATGTATTTTTCACAATACCATCTTTCAAAAGAACATACTGTCTTCATTAGCCAAATTAGGTACAGAAAAATTGGAGGTTAAACTCCATTATTCCATCTCAAAATTACATAACAGTGGAATATGCTGCCACAATACCCATTAACTTACTTCATTAATTTTTGTCTTCATTAACATTTAATCAATTTATCACACTGTGTTCACAATTCACTTTCAAACCATCATGTCTTTCAATTTCCTGATCAGTTCCCATTTTGATCTTTCAGATCTAAAGATTTAATAAGTGAAAATATTTTATTAGAGTTTTATAACAGCTTATTAAAATGCCTATAGTTAGAGGGGGACTTGATTCCCCTAAAATAACGCCATTAAGACCTCCCTATGCTGATGTACGCAGTACTTATTTAGATAATTTTACATACATTGAAATAAGCACAGGCAAGTCTGTTCTTTCTTCATTTCTATGTTTTCTCCTTTTTTTTCTAATTTTTTATGGGGAAATTGGCTTGAAAATTCCAATGTATAATCTCTTACTGATGCTGACTCTAGCCTGATGGTGTTGCACCTCAAAATTACAGAGCAAGCTTCTAATTCATTGAACCACACCCGGCCCCCGTGCCCCAGGTTCACAAAATTATACCTTATTGAACTATACACAGAATTGATGACCATGATATGCCTGATGAGATTTCAACAAGTAGTGGCATTGGAACTGGTTGTAAAAGGAGGCAGATTAACTAAATAGTGGACAAACTGTCAGAGCAACCAGGAAGATTCTCCCCTAATTAAAGTTTTGATAATTAGAACTGATTGTTACAGCCACTGATTTCCACAATTCAACATGTCTATTATAGAATCACCAGGATGTAGAATCTATTTTACAACAGATGGAAGTAAACCTCTACCATTTCAACGTAAAATCTCTGGTCGAGAAACAACATTTAAATACATAGCTCCTTTTACTTTAAAACCTGGTAAAAGAACATTAAAGGCCATTTGTGTTAGCAGGTGAGAATCTAGTCTTAGAATGGCATTTAGTAATTTAGCAATATAAACACAGCTTTATGGAGCAACAATCACTGAGAATCTATTTGTTTTGAAAAAAAATAACATTTAATTGTTTGATTACAAAGATATCTAATGTTGTCCTTGGCCAGCTCCTGTGGCAATGATTTCAAGGATTAACAATAATTAACAAATAATTGGATTTAGTTCACACTATCTCACTATTCTTCATGCGACTGTGTTAAAAAAAATTGTTAGATTACAATAGATATAAATATTGAGCTCATTTGTTTTTGATAGAGATGGCCTACAAGAAAGTGTGGTAGTCACAAAAACATTTTCAGTGGATGATGTAGGAACAACAACTGCTGAGAGTGATAGCTATACAGATGATTATGGGACTGGTTATTCTAGTCAATATGATACCACAGATACAGACAATACATTGAGACCTCGTAGCAGATCTCAAAATTTAAAAGGAGGGGTGAGTAAATATTTTTTTTTATTTTATCTTCCTGCAGTAAGTCTGAAAGCAATCATTATCTCTTTAATTTTAGGCTTTCTCTTTTTTTTTCAAACAATATTTTGACTGCAACAAAAGTCAAACTTATTCTTCTATCCTTTATGAAATTATTTGCCTCAGGAAAAGAAATTTTATTTAAGTGTTATTTTCAGCAGAGATCCAATTCACTACGTAGATCTAAAACTGAACCTAGAGAAGCCTGGGCCAGTAATGGTGATACTGATTATGAATCTGGAGCCTACAATGAAGTCAGTAAGTATATTTCTTTATTTTGACTACAAAGACTTTCATGTCAACCTGAAGTCTCGAGGTTTGATAATATATAGCTTATAAAACTGTTTTGACCAAATTTCCCCTTATTACACTCTGCATAGTGTTGTCTGTCTGCATTAGTAAAGTCGGGAGCAGATGGATGTTAAACATGTCATGTGCTGTTCCTGTTTTATTTGTACTTTAGCAATTTTTAATTACTAATTCTTTTTCTAAAAAGAAACAGGAGCAGGAAAGAAGGATTTTAAACTCCGTTTGCATTTTTTTTATTTCTGAAAACATGTTAACTTTATTTCAGCTATACCAGATGGACCCTTCAACCCTACCAACTATGCCGGTACCCAGATTAATGTATGGGGAGCACCCCCTGGGGGATTACAGGGATTAGAGCAGGGATTAGTCAATGTCAGTAATCCCAATCAACCCTATCCTGTACAATATGGCTACCTCACTGAACAAATGATACAGGTTGGTTCAGTTTTTCTGAAAATTCAGATAAACTTCATGTAAATTTCTTTTTGACAGAAGTTAAATGAATACTGGGAATAGTATGGACTGAATTTCAGCAATCCATAGTGTATTTCAAAAAGACAATCAGTTGTATGGATAGTCTGCAATTAAATCTATATTTCTATTGGTGAAATCAACATTTGAGAATGTAACTAGCAAAGTGAAAACAAAGTCTTTGATAAAACAACTGATAAAAAACTGAACTCCTTTTAAGATCTGATGCTATTTAATTTCTCAAATTATTATGTTAACTGAGTAATAGATACATTATCTAATATTTTTTCCATTGAACTAATAACTAATGATTAATTTCCCAGCCAAACTTTGTCTTGATATACGACCATAACCGCCATACGGTAACAGTTTATTGCTTAAATAATCAAGTTTCTTTCAGAGCAAAATGCCCAAAGATTCCAGTGTGACAATAGGTGACTTAAGAAAGTTGTTAAATGAACAGAATGATAAAAGAGTAAAAACCCCACCCCCACAGGCTGCTCCTGCCATAGAATATAAACCAGTCTATAAAGATCCACCGTTAAATAATGTTAGTGCTGGAAATGGTAAGTACTTAACCCTGAGTGTAAATGAAATAAAACGACATATATATCCTTAACCCTTTGAACACTGATTGTAAATGAAATAGTGTCATATATTCTGAACATAATAAGTAATATAACTTAAAATGTATGCTGTTAACATTGTGTGACGTCACTTATATATTGTGTAATTATTGGCCGGTTTTGTTTGTTTATCAATTACTTAATGTTTTGTGTTGCAGGTGATTTTAAAGATAATTTATTACATATTTACGCCCACATGATAGACAGAGCTAAAAATAACAACAAATTCAGATTAGCTGTGGCAGAACCCAAAATAGGAAAGGTAATAGTAATGCTTCAAACAACTTTTTATATAAATCTTCAAGTTGATAAAGAAACTATGCAGGAGAAACTATGCAAGAGAAACTATGCAGGAGGATGATTGCTATGTATATTAAAAGCAGAATAGTTTTTCCGTAGTTAGGACAAGTTGTGTACCTTATTGGGAAGGTATTGCACGTGAAAACCTTAAACCAAGTAATATACATGTAAATAGTGTGTATTGTATTTCTAGATTCATGAAGCAGATTTTGAAGATGTTGGTGATGGATATAAATTAACTGTGGTCTTAGCCAAACCTGGTGTTCAAAGTAAGCATAAAGTTATCATTAGAGATTGCTAGATTGTATTTGCCATCATCTTACTTCTATGTTTTTTGTCCTAAAAATTGAAGTTTCATGATGTTATATTATTATTATTATTGCTTTTATATGCCCACATCTCTGTATGTGGACGTATATTGTCGGCATCCCTGTCCGTCCATCTGTCTGTCCATCTGTCCGTCAACATTTGCTTGTAAACGCTCTAAAAACTTGATTTTTTGATTGAATCAAATGAAATTCGGTATGTGTATACATATTCTTAAAACGAAGATCAAGTTCGAATTTGAGCTATTTTGGACCATTAGATGCAGAGTTATTGCCCTTGCCCCAAAATCTTGAATATGCGATTAGTTTTCAACCGATTTTGATGAAACTTAAAATGGATGTTTCGTTTTTACCATCCGCATGCCGTGGTGGGCGTATATGGCTGTGGTCCACTATCTTTAATTTTTATAGGAGGGACAGTAAAGAAGTCACCAGTAATAAAAAAGAAACCTACCCCAGGAAATTCATCAGATTCTTCTAATAAAAGTACAGCAAGTAAAAAAACTACGCCAGTAAAACCACCTGTACCTAAAAAATCAGATCCTTATTTCGCCATGGAAACTGAAAATTTTGATGTAAGTGTATCTGTCAGTCAAGGTCTTGTGTGCTACAGGATATGCATTTAAAAGATCTCTCAACAGTTAGAAATAAAAAAAAACCAGTAGGCTAATACTGCTGACCTGGCACTGCACACTGCATGGTCCTGTTTTCATTAGCCCGTTTATTTCAGAAAAGTAGAATGTCAAACTCTATTTGTTTCATTTATCTTCTTTTGTGAACATTACTTTAAATGATTGTACAATTGTTCCTTAATCTTGTGTTAATTTTTTAGCACCAAGGAACAGTTAAAGAATATGCTAATTTTAATGCTGAAAATGATGCAGAAGTACTGAGAGCTGCTATGAAAGGGCTTGGTAAGTTTCTTATTTATAGAAATACTTAATAAACCATATATGTTGTTACTATCACAAAAGCTGCAAATAATATTTAAGGGCCATTACATAGTTGTGTCATATAAAACATTAGGTTTAAGTGGAACTGCCAGAACAACAGACGTCTGATAGAAACTTGGAATGGTGCAAATTGATGATATCAGTGTCCCTTATACAAGCAGTTTTAAAACCTCTTTACAATCCTTATATTACTCCATATTGCTGTTAGTGTTAGAAACTATCTTATGCTTGGCCTGTTGTATGTCTAGAAAATGATTTTATACATGTATACTTGTTTTCAATTTTAGGTACAGATGAAGATGCTATTATTAATGTATTAGCTTATAGAACCAACCCACAACGACAGGAGATAATATCTGCTTTTAAAACAATGTTTGGAAAGGTGACTACTATATTTCCTAAATTAGAGATAGAAATTGTGCTGTCATTGCATATGACATCCAAAACACGCCAATTGTGAAAATTATAAGTTACATGTATATATATTTCTACCATGTTTCATTTTAGTAGGTCAACCTAATATAAGATATCATTGTAAAACGATTGATATCATTTTAACATGATTTTCAAACTAGCCAATCAAAAAACCTTTACACACTCTTTGTTTAGTGAATATGAACACACAGACAAAAGTCTTGAATTTCATATTTATTTAAATTTACCACTTCATACAAAGCTATTTGGATAAAGTGAAACACCATCCTATATTATTTAATGAAGATGTATGATTCGAATATATCTCTTGTGATAAAAACAAAGTTGTCTGTTCTTTCAGCAACTATGTCTGTTATCTTACTTCCCACATGGTGCTGAAAAGTAGGACGTAAAACTCCATTCATTTCATTTTTTGTTATCTTACTTTAACCAAATGTTTTATTAAATACCGGTAATTTCAGGATTTGGTAAAAGAACTAGAAGGTGAATTAAGTGGTAATTTGTCTACAACTATAAAATGTTTGTGTATGAAACCAGCAGAATTTGATGCTTACCAACTCAGAAAGGCCATCAAGGTATGAACATAGTCAACTAGGAATTACATCAAGTACAGTATTCAGTAGCTTTTCTAAGACTCATTAGGTCAATAGACGGAATTATCAAAGGTGGAAATTCTTCCCTATTCTTTCCAAGAATGTAGAGCCCAAATATCCATGTTTAACTTAATTCTAAAATCTTGTTTTTGTTTTGTGTAGGGATTAGGAACAGATGAAGATGTTTTAATAGAAATATTATGTACCAGATCTAATGCTCAGATAAATCATATCAAAACAGTTTATAAACAAAGTAAGTATGAGTTACTAATTCCTTAAAAGGACAATAACGGACTCAATTGACTATATGGGACTAAGTTTGTTACATTAAAAAGTTGTTATGAATTCTGTTTACATCTTCTTTTTTTTCGGTGCACATGAAACACATTCTGAACCTTGTTTCAACTTGTTTTATTGAATTTCTGGTTGATTTCATGAATCCTAAAGGAGCAGTAGTCACCAAATGAGCTCCACCAAGGTCTTAACTAAGTGCTGAACCTCACTCTTCATTATATTCCTGGTGACGGTGTGAGAACCACATTGAAACGTTGAAGTAATAAATATTCTAGAAGTATCTATCTATAAAATTGTCTTATTTAACTCACTCTATTCTTTCTCATAATCTTCCTACTTTTGAAAGCAAAAATAAATCATGACATATATTGCAGAAAAAAGCACATCAAATATTTATAATGCTATTCCAGAATTCAACAAAGATCTGGAGAAAGATATAATTGGAGATACGTCTGGTCATTTTAAGCGTCTGCTGGTGACGTTAGTACAGGCGAATCGTAACGATAGTAACCAGATTGACAGAAATAAAGCTCATCAGGATGCCAAGGCTCTGTATGAAGCAGGAGAGAAGAAATGGGGCACGGATGAATCTAGATTCAATGTGATACTAGGAAGTCGAAGCTACCCTCAGTTACGTGCCACGTTTGAAGAATATAAGAAGATATCAAAGAAGGATATTGAACAAGTTCTAAAGAGTGAGATGTCAGGAGATATATTAAGAGCTATGTTAACTATTGGTAAGTATCATTGGAACTGTCATTTTAAAATGGCTACCAGACGAGCCAAAGAATTTTTTAATCGCCTTATTATGCATAGTTATTTATTTGCTTTTCATAACTTTACTTGTTTAACACTCAAACAACTTACTAAGAAATGGAACTGTGTTGTTTTGATTGTAGCACAATTGGAGTCTTAACATCAAATGCTTTGTTATGTAGTAAATGGTTAAACAAATGGTGATTTTGGGCTATTGTATGTCATCTTGTTATATGGAAATAAGAAAGATACAAAACTATGATTCCATCTCTAATGGGTCTATCATTTTGTTTACAGTAAGATGTGTCAAAAATAAAGTCGGCCATTTTGCTCGTCAACTCCAGAAAACCATGAAAGGTCTTGGAACTGATGATGATACTCTAGTAAGGGTTGTGGTCTCTCGATGTGAAACAGATTTAGTTCAAATTAAAGAAGAATTTGAAAAATTGACTGGACAGACTTTAGAACAATATATTGCAGTAAGTTAATTTCTTTCACTAGATTGAATTTTAGACTATGCAGAAGCACTCTCTCTTGATTTTATATCTGCTGCCACTGTTACTATCTATAGCTCAGTGTCTGCAATGAGATTATCTATAGCTCAGTGTCTGCAATGAGATTATCTATAGCTCAGTGTCTGCAATGAGATTATCTATAGCTCAGTGTCTGCAATGAGATTATCTATAGCTCAGTGTCTGCAATGAGATTATCTATAGCTCAGTGTCTGCAATGAGATTATCTATAGCTCAGTGTCTGCAATGAGATTATCTATAGCTCAGTGTTTGCATTGAGATTATCAAGAGGTAAAAAAATGGATGACCTATGGTTTGAAAGAGCAGTTTAAAAAATGGTAATGATATAATATAATCTATGAGTGTATAAAAGCTTACAATTAAATTTCCCTGTGGGTGAAAACTTAAGAGTTTATGTGATACAAGGTGTTATAGTAATAGTAATGTCATCCTGCCACTTCTGATCTATCTTGATTAAATATTATTGTAGGATGATATCTCTGGAGATTATCGTAATGTTATTCTAGCTCTGGTTTTAGGTGGTGATCCACCAGATACAGCATCAAAATGTAAGATTTCCTTTGTTACTTTGTTGTAAGAACCTCATCCCCTTATCACTAACTTTGAGGCTTATCGGCTAAAAAGAAAACGCTAAGAAACATGTGTTTTGATCGTGTTGAAGAGATGATGAAAGGTTCACAAGTTCTCTTCCACTATTTTAAGATTTACACAAATCCTCACAAAACAAAGTCACACATTTCATTTGGTTATGACTAATCTCTATGTCTGTAAGAATTTAAATATCAGTGACAAATTGTGCTACATATATACAAATTACTGATATATATTAACATTTCTAATTTCACTGCCTTCAATGTTCCTCATTATCCAGTCTGTAATGTGACACTTGTAACTATTGAGACCAATGTTTTATTCTTATATACTTGCAGCTGGTAAAGGTTTTGTGGAAGCTGTTAAAAATAAAACAGATGAACAATTAGATGAGGATGTTAAATTAGAAAATGAACCAAGACAGGTTTGTATTAATCTTAAAATAACTGAAGTCCTACAAAGTATCTTGTTAAATAATGGGAGACAGTAGTATGGTATACTTTTTCTGGCATACTCGCTGAGTCATTTATCCTATTTATGTGATATTTTCCCACTGACACTTACCGGTAAGTTTAAGATATGGCAAATCACAAATGAATTAACTTGAAATGACTGTATCTACTGTTTTATTTACAGGAAGATCCTACTGTCAAACCATTTGAAGGTTTTAATGCTGAAGAAGACTGTGAGGTTCTGAGAAAAGCTATGAAAGGATTTGGTGAGTTCACATATAATTTCTACTGCGATCATTGTGGTGAATCACTTACATTTATCCTAATCTGATTAGTTTAAAATTTACCACAGTCCTGATCAAGTAACAGGATCTACATGATACGCTTTTATTGGTTAAAAATAATGTCATTGGAACAGAACTGTGGAAGAAAACTTGTTAGATTACAATGGAGAAGAAAATATATTTAATTTAATTTTTAAAAGATGGCATTTACACAATCTTTAGATTTAATGTATGTAATGGAAAAAAACATCGTCTTGTCATTCTCTAATATCCCACTAACTTGGAATATATAGTTTGTTATATTTTTCATTTCTACAGGAACTGATGAGGCCGCCATCTTGAGTGTGTTGCCACGACGATCAAATGAACAGAGAATAGAGATAGCTAAATCATTTAAAACAATGTTCGGAAAGGTAATTTATACCAAAAGATGTTATAACTATTTATTATTTCATCTTTCTTATAGCTTTGAACCATGCATCCATATATTTAAACGAGTTAATTACCATTGAGTTTTTGAATTTTCAGTATTGTCACATACCATAAAATTGTGACTAGTCTGTATAATGTATACACATTCTCATCATGTAGTGTATCTGGTAAAATCTGTCCTCAGTAATATAGTGCCTTGTAATCTTTAAACCTAATGTATTTATTTTTTTTGACAGGATTTAGCCAGTGAGTTGAAAAGCGAATTGAGTGGTAATTTTAAAACAATTTGTACAGATCTATTGTTATCTAGTGCTGAATTTGATGCTAAAAAACTCAATAAAGCCATCAAGGTGAGTTAGGATCTGCTTTTGTTAAATACGTTTGGAAGTAGTAATATTACATCTTTTGGTTAGCTGCAACCAATGTTTCGCCATTATGTTGTTTTTGGATTTCTGGTTTCGTTTTGCGGTTACGGATCGTTAGTATTTGGTTTGTTCATCCTTTTACTTTGTGCACACTGTAGGTTAACTTGCATGAACAGATTTAAAAGAGGTTTTCTAGCTGCCAAAGTTGTGAATTGGGGATATTCAATGGAATAAACAACCATTTCGTTTACAAGAATAAGAACTTACATCTTTTCAACAAGTTGGTCCTTGACCAAACCTCTTGGCATTGATCTTTTCCGGATGAGCAATACCCATTTTCATCTGGGTTAATAGGAATAATGAGGAAATATGACTTATTCATGGTCATGTGACTTTCACAAGCCGATTGAGATTAGAACCCAAGACAACCATTTGTTTGAGTTACCGGGCTCAAACTGAATATACAATAGAAAGTTAAGTTTGGTGCTAATATCTTATTGATATTATTTGATATTCAACAGGGTTTAGGTACAGATGAACAAGTTTTAGTGGAAATTATTTGTACCAGATCAAATGAACAACTGAAAACTATTAAAGAAACTTATAAATCATGTAAGTTTAATATATTTTACTAGAGTTATGGGTAATATATTTTACTAGAGTTATGGGTAATATATTTTACTAGAGCTATGGGTAATATATTTTACTAGAGCTATGGGTAATATATTTTACTAGAGTTATGGGTAATATATTTTACTAGAGTTATGGGTAATATATTTTACTAGAGTTATGGGATTTTGTAACTTAAAATCTGTGCAAAAAAAAAAAAGCCAGATATATTTATGATTTTTTTTAATTTGATATAGGAAGGCCTGCAACATTAGGGGATATGGTTACACTGATAGTCTTATAAACTCTAGATGCTCAACAGTAGGGTGTAAAACTCCATTTCGATTCCTTCATTTCAGTATATAATAAAGAACTAGAGAAAGATGTAGAAGGTGATACATCTGGTCATTTCAAACGAATTCTTGTATCCATACTACAATGTAACAGACCAGAGGGAACAGAATTTGATAGAAATAAGGCCAGACAGGATGCTCAAGCTTTACATGAAGCAGGAGAGAAGAAATGGGGAACTGATGAATCAAGATTTAATGTTATCTTATCATCGAGAAGCTACGCACAATTACGAGCTACCTTCCAAGAATATGCCAAGCTGGCTAATAATGATATTGAAGATGTTATAAAGAGTGAAATGTCTGGTGATATCAAAAACAGTATGTTAGCCATTGGTAAGAGATCTTTTCTGAATATAAACTGTTTTTACATTACAAAACTATATGATTGTAAAGAGAACGTCATTTTGATATCGTTATCAAAGTGGTCAACTTAACTTTTTTCATGTGTATCAGGGGCGCTAATAGCTCTATTTGCACCATTCCAATTTTCTTCCTGTGGTTTCTGTAAATATAGAAATGCTTAACAATTTTACTGTTGCAAAATAAACTTATTTTATCTAAAGGGCTTTGGGATAGTTTTAGTGGATTGGAAACTTAGAGATATCTGAATGAAAATTGTAATGGTGCAAATCAACATACCCAGTGCCCCTGATACATACAAAAATTTATGCTTTTCACAATTTCTTTAGTTGACTAATCAACATTGTAAAATAGTGAACATCATGTTATTCTGTGAAGTGTAATCTTCATAAGACAGTCTCTAGTGCTAGTTACATTAAATTAGCATATTAAGTTGACTAATCAACAATCAAATTAATGAACATGATGTTTTTCAGTGAAGTGTATTCGTAACAAGGCAGCGTATTTTGCTAGTGAGTTATATCGTGCTATGAAAGGTCTAGGAACTGATGATGACACGCTGGTAAGAATAGTCGTCTCTAGATGTGAGGTGGACATGGTTCAAATTAAAGAAGAATTTCAGAAGAATTATAAACAAACTCTGGGAATGTTTATCACGGTAAGTAATGTTCTGACAGTTGGCTTGATGTTTATCGATACTTCCGGACTCTTGTCTGAGGATATCTTCGCAATGTCAAGCTATTATAAACTTCTTCTTTTATCTTGACTTCAATAATCACCTATCTTGTATCACATAATGCAATGATTTGATTGGATTGTAAGCCAGTCACAGATAGACTGTCAACATTATGGCATGGCTTATTATTTACAAACTTTCTGTTGAGGACTGTGATTAACTGTATTCGCTAACATACAATTAAAAAAAATCGAAGCATTTACAAACTTTTGTGATACAAGAAAGGTGGTTATTGCAGTCAAGGTATCAGATGAAATTCATTTACATGTATATTTATTTGAAAGCAAACAAGATTTAGAGAAAGGAAAGAACCAAGTCTGTATGTATTATTGTTAAGATTCTGATCAAACATTGTTTTATTCTAGGATGATACCTCTGGGGATTATAAGAAAGCTTTATTAATTCTGATTGGAGATGAGGCACCTAGTAAGAAAAAATAGGTAAGTTAAGACTTGTTAAAGCCTTACAAATTTCCTGAAAGCACTCAGTAGATTTATTCCATTTCATCTTCATATTATTGTGCAATGGAAACAGATGTCAAACAGGACATGTTAGTATTAACCATTTTGGAGCAACTGATACTAATTCAACTTCATTGCTGGTATTGTTAAATCGGCATATAGCTTATTGATACAGTTTATCCATTTAGCTTATAAATACAGCTCATCCATATAGCTTATCAGTACAGCTCATCCATATAGCTTGTCAATACAGCTCATCCATATAGCTTATCAATATAGCTCATCCATATAGCTTATCAGTACAGCTCATTCATATAGCTTGTCAATACAGCTCATCCATATAGCTTATCAATATAACTTATCCATATAGCTTATCAATATAGCTCATTCATATTGCTCATCCATATAGCTTATCAGTACAGCTCATCCATATAGCTTATCAATACAGCTCATCCATATAGCTTGTCAATACAGCTCATCCATATAGCTTATCAATATAACTCATCCATATAGCTCATTCATATTGCTCATCTATATAGCTTATCAATACAGCTCATCCATATAGCTTGTCAATATAGCTCATCCATATAGCTTATCAATATAGCTCATCCATATAGCTTATCAATATAGCTTATCAATACAGCTCATCCATATAGCTTATCAATATAGCTCATCCATATAGCTTATCAATATAGCTCATCCATATAGCTTATCAATATAGCTCATTCATATTGCTCATCTATATAACTTATCCATATAGCTTATCAATATAGCTCATTCATATTGCTCATCTATATAGCTTATCAATACAGCTCATCCATATAGCTTATCAATATAGCTCATCCATATAGCTTATCAATATAGCTTATCCATATAGCTGATCAATTTAGTTTATCCATTTAGCTTATCAATATAGCTCATCCATATAGCTGATCAATTTAGTTTATCCATTTAGCTTATCAATATAGCTCATTAATATAGCTCATTAATACAGCCCACCCATATAGCTTATCAATATAGCTCATCCATATAGCTTATCAATATAGCTCATCCATATAGCTTATCAGTACAGCTCATCCATATAGCTTGTCAATACAGCTCATCCATATAGCTTATCAATATAGCTCATCCATATAGCTTATCAATAAATACAACATAATTGATGTTTTGTTTTTCCAGATAAAAAGAATAAAGAAATATATACCAATATATGGATGTAAATTATGTAAAGACCTTTTAATTTATTTTTACTGTAAAGATAATCATGAACAAGCTCTTAATTGAATCAAACTAAAGATATCCTTGTCTTCTAAAACATAATATTCTCTTCTTTATCTTACTTGTGATGTCTTGTGCTATTGTATGCTATCTGATAGTAGAGTAGGCCTTAGTAATTTTTGAATCCTACTCAAGCTATCAAATGCCTTCACCACTCAAAAGGAGCTGGTCCAATTCCAACTGCCTTTACAATTGTGAAATTAAATGTAAACCTGTGGAACTTACTTTTCAAAATTAAATTAAAAAATGCAAGTAACAAATATCCCAAATTCCTTCACAAAAGCTAGCAGCTTAAACCTTAAAAGGCCCAGGTGCCTTTCTAATTGCCAAGATAGTTGTGAAATAAATTGTAAGATTTTGGCACTTATTCTTTATTTAACTACAAGTGCCTCTGATCATTTGTCACATTTTCTTCTGCGTTTGTTTCTAATCGGACCAGGACAGCCTTTTTTTTAAATATATTTGATTGAGACTAAATGATTTGAAAAGTTCCAGGATATACATAAATATCTCCAGATTATTATATTTTTAGTTTGTTATATTGTACTGTTATATTATTTAGTATTTTTTAGCCAATTTTTATGTACAGTAGATATTTTAGAAATTGTATATTTTTAATGTCTCATTATTTATAGTATATCTGTGATATTATTCAAACTTCAATTTCTTATCTTAATAAAAGTTCAGAAGACATTGCCTTGTAATGTTTAGGTGCATGTATTTAAATATAATAAAGGTCTTATAAAACGACAGAGGTCTGATTTTTTATAACTGTTTCACAATGCATCAATGTTTGTCCTTGGGCGTAAGGTCTGATTCGTTTATCCATAATTTGTTACAAGTCATTGACTAAATAAGCCCATCTGAGTTTATCAAAACAAAGCATGATCATGAATATTTCATTTATCATAAAGGCTGAACACAAACTAACAATATCATTCCAACAATTAGACGGTATTCCAATATTTACCATTTATACACTGTCTTGTAGATATCAACTACAATTCTTGTAGATATCAACTACAATACATGTTTATCATATAGTTAGTATTGAAGGGACAAATTCGCCATTTTCAAGGGTTGATTTAGGTCTTGAATATATTATGTAAATAGTCTTCAGAATTACTAGTAATGTATGAAAATCAATTGAAAGTTTAGATTTTAAATCTGATTAAACTGCACATCACCCTTACTTCACAGTAGTTTTCTGGCTGTGGGCTAATTCCCCTGTTTTTTTTCGTAGGCAGTGCAGTTAGCCTGCAGAAAAACAAGAAGTACCTTCTATATGTATCCTCCAAACACTCTTGACTCTAGGATATCCTCGGGTCTTAACCTTTAACACTGTTTCTAGAATATCCTAGGGTCTTAACTTCTAACACTGTTTCTAGGATGTCCTAGGGTCTTAACCTCTAACACTGTTTCTAGGATATCCTAGGGTCTTAACTTCTCACACTGTTTCTAGGATATCTTAGGGTCTTAACCTCTAACACTGTTTCTAGGATATCCTAGGGTCTTAACCTCTAACACTGTTTCTAGGATATCCTAGGGTCTTAACCTCTAACACTGTTTCTAGGATATCCTAGGGTCTTAACCTCTAACACTGTTTCTAGGATATCCTAGGGTCTTAACCTCTAACACTGTTTCTAGGATATCCTAGGGTCTTAACCTCTAACACTGTTTCTAGGATATCTTAGGGTCTTAACTTCTAACACTGTTTCTAGGGTATCCTAGGGTCTTAACCTCTAACACTGTTTCTAGGATATCCTAGGGTCTTAACCTCTAACACTGTTTCTAGGATATCCTAGGGTTTAACCCTCTAACACTGTTTCTAGGATATCCTAGGGTTTAACCCTCTAACACTGTTTCTAGGATATCCTAGAGTCTCGACTTTTAACACTGTTTCTAGGATATCCTAGAGTCTAAACTTCTGACACTGTTTCTAGGATATCCTAGAGTCTTAACTTCTAACACTGTTTCTAGGATATCTTAGGGTCTTAACTTCTAACACTGTTTCTAGGATATTCTAGGGTCTTAACCTCTAACACTGTTTCTAGGATATCCTAAGATCTTAACGTCTCACACTGTTTCTAGGATATCCTAGAGTCTTAACTTCTAACACTGTTTCTAGGATATCCTAGGGTCTTAACTTCTAACACTGTTTCTAGGATATCCTAGGATCTTAACTTCTAACACTGTTTCTAGGATGTCCTAGGGTCTTAACCTCTAACACTGTTTCCAGGATATCCTAGGGTCTTAACTTCTAACACTATTTCTAGGATATTCTAGGGTCTTAACCTCTAACTCTGTTTCTAGGATATCCTAGGGTCTTAACGTCTCACACTGTTTCTAGGATATCTTAGGGTCTTAACTTCTAACACTGTTTCTAGGATATCTTAGGGTCTTAACCTCTAACACTGTTTCTAGGATATTCTAGGGTCTTAACCTCTAACACTGTTTCTAGGATATCTTAGGGTCTTAACCTCTAACACTGTTTCTAGGATATCTTAGGGTCTTAACTTCTAACACTGTTTCTAGGATATCTTAGGGTCTTAACCTCTAACACTGTTTCTAGGATATCCTAGGATCTTAACATTTAACACTGTTTCTAGGTTATCTTAGGGTCTTAACTTCTAACACTGTTTCAAGGATATCCTAGGGTCTTAACTTCTGTTTCTAGGATGTCCTAGGGTCTTAACCTCTAACACTGTTTCTAGAATATCCTAGGGTCTTACCTTCTAACACTGTTTCTAGGATATCCTAGAGTCTTAACTTCTAACACTGTTTCTAGGATATCCTAAGGTCTTAACATTTAGCACTGTTTCTAGGATATCTTAGGGTCTTAACTTCTAACACTGTTTCTAGGATATCCTAGGGTCTTAACTTCTGTTTCTAGGATGTCCTAGGGTCTTAACCTCTAACACTGTTTCTAGAATATCCTAGGGTCTTAACTTCTAACACTGTTGCTGGGATATCCTAGAGTCTTAACTTCTAACACTGTTTCTAGGATATCCTAAGGTCTTAACATTTAGCACTGTTCCTAGGATATCTAAGGGTCTTAACTTCTAACACTGTTTCTGGATTTCCTAGGGTCTTAACTCAAGAATACAATTTAATATCATATGAAATCATTAGTTGGAAAGATATATATCTGACAGACATATATTCAAACAAATAACATAGTCGCTTTGTTGTAACGATAACTTCAACCGGGATCCCAGACATCTTTTTAGAGGAATTCCTCTATTTTTCTGCCAGTGGTATTTTTTTAAATTTGAATAAAACCACAAAAAATTTGGTTAGAGGGAAGAAAAGATTTCTATATAGGAAATAACTTCCATATAATCTTAAAATGGCCAAATCGCCCCCGTACCCCACATGGGAGCCTGTACCCCACATGGGAGCCTGTGGCCCCTTTGACCCTAAGCTAACATTTTCCATTTTTGTATTCCTTACTGGGATCCCTGCTTAAAGAATAACAACAATCAGCATACACAGTTGTTTGTTTGTACCCATAAAATCTTATCAAAAACAACTCATATCAAAAACAAAACCACAGTATACTTTATCTTGCAATCTTCAGCAAACTTTCACAGCATATATTGATTTCTCAAAGGGGCAGTTTGCAAAATTTGCATTATTAAAAATATTAATTATATGTGAAAATATTTCTAAAATATGCTTTTTACTTTAATTTATCTACTTGATTAACCTGAATTTTGTTTTAAAAGGGCTGATTAAAACACGGAGTGCTAATAGTTAAGTAATCACCAAACTTTCCAAACCTACTAAAATGAGACTGCCCCTTAAACATTAATATATGACAATCAACAATATTTCACAATCAACTTTGATTTGGTACATCATGATTAATAACAATGTCAAGCTATTACAACCTTCATACTTATACCATGACTGCAATAGCCACTATTCTTGTATCACAGAATGCAGTAATTTGATTGGATTGTATGCCACCGAAGTACAGTCAATCCCAGCCCTCGACAGAAAGGCTTTGGCTTCGTGTTCACAGACTTTCTGTCAAGCCTGAGATTGGCTGTATTTGTTAGTGTACAATCTAATCAAATCAGTTCATTTACAAACTTCAATGATACAAGAAAGGTGGCTATTGCAGTCAAGGTACAAGTATAAAATTTGTGATACCTTGACATCATGAAGCAAAGACTGAGCTTACATAATTTGGCATTAATTATTATATTAATTATATCACACAACTGTAAATCTATATGTGATCAGGGTTGTCCCCCTCATATTGTTTATTTAAATCTTTCTTAAACATTGTTAAAATAAAGGCCTTTAAAAAATCATAAATAAACGCAAATTGTCTTGATTTTTCATCTAATGGCCTTTCAAAGCTCACATTGACTCTAGTGTGAGAGGCTGAAATACTGGGTTTTAATATGCATTTGAAATTTAAATTGATAGGCTGGTAATCACCGCGTTCCATGATACACTTAGATATTTCTTTCTCCAGCGCCAAGTCCTTTATTATTTGTTCCATCTTAATTTCTTTTTCTGCTTTATGCCTACCAGCTAATGGAACATTTTCAGCATGGCAATTAAATACTATTTCACCTAAATCAATTTCATCCACTTCACTAGTTGTAATAGTATTGTCATCTTCACTAGTTGTAATAGTATTGTCATCTTCACTAGTTAAAGTATCATTGTATTCTAATAGATCTGGTATATCACTCTGGTTGCTAGTACCAGCAGCTTCATTGTCACAATTATCGAATGGGGTAGCTCCTGTCTGGATGTCAGAGTCCTCAATCAAAACTTGTTTGTGCAAGTTTTTAGTTTCTGCATCAAGATAAGGAGAATTTTTAAATTGACCACTTGTAGATGAAACTGGATTGTCTAAGTCTGTTTTTGTTCGTTTAGCACTATGTTCCTCTGTTTCTAATAAAATACGTTTAGTTTGTTTCTCACTTATTTCATTATAATCTGCTAATACTTGGTTAGCAAAAGTGTCACCAGATGGTGTAAAATTTTCCTCTTCCAGTTCAGCAAATTTGCTGTTGATGTCCATTGTAGCATCATCATGTGACCCAATTTGAAAGTCCTCTGACCGAATTTGAAATTCCTCTTCTGACATGATATTATTCTGTTCCAAGTTCATTTCAAAATATAGAATATCCGACAACAGTTTTTCCACGAATTGACAAGCGTGAACACACCATGAATAATTACTCAAACGTACATTTTCTTCAGAAGTCACTTCCTGTTTTAAATCTATAGGGAAACTATGGTGAATTGTTTCAGAAGAGTCACTGGTCACATCCAGAGCACGAATTAGAGCCATTTTTTTTTCATCTGATTCCAAGCATTTTTTAATTTCTCTCGATGAAATGGTCAGACGCATTTTTAAGCCATTTTTCTGTTTGGAGTTGATATTCATTGTTATATTGTGACTTAATACAAATGGATCTTGGACATTCATCTCACCTAACTAAGGAAAAAAAAAATTATCATTAAAATTCGTTCTCAGAACAAAGGTAAGAAGAAGAAGCAACTATATTTTACAAGGATAACAACTTAAGTTCACAGTTAAAGATCGTTTCTTCCAGCTGGTCCTGCGCTAAATATCTTGGCTTTGATTTTTCCCCATTTACAGCTGGGTCGACTGGAATTATGATTGAAGATGACTTATTGAAGATCATCAGCATTTCACACACTGATTGAGATTAGAACCCACAGCCGCCATTGACGAAACCAAGCAATGACATCATGTCATCACAACCAATGCTATAACTGACCATGATTCAACAGCTTTTAATAAGTGGAGATATTTATCTGGGTCAGATTAAAAATGTAAAAAAGAGGAGTCTATAGGATTCAGGATAGACTAAGTGGAGGACTTGATCTGTCTGACCTCCAAGAAGACCATGGTTCACCATTTAATAGTCTAGAACTGTTCGAAAACCGCATAATTCCTTCAGAAATAATTCAAACTTGAAATTTCACATTTTAGTCTTTTTTCACAAGTTTATTCTCTCTGGGTACTTGAAAATTGTTCCTCTTGTTGAAAAGGTCTTTAAAAGGAAATATAGTGTAGAGGTAAATTTTGATTTTCCAGTCTTTAACAGTTTTACAATTTGGCAGAGTCTTGAAAAAGGTGAATCAGCAATTCATAAATCATAATTATGGATACACATGGTAAGCTGTGAACAATATTACTGATTTTCTAAGGCTTAGCTGAACAATTCCAGTTTCTGAAACTGGTGAACCATGACCTTTCTCCCCTAGCGGCCACATATATATATATAAAATATATACTCGCATGGCGGGTTTACCAGCTGTTACTAAGTGACGTCACACAACGTCATACACTTTAAGTTATATTTACTTGAAGTTCAGGGTATATGACATTATATTTAATTTATACTCAGAGATCAAAGGGTTAATGGAATCATGGTATGTAGCTTTTTATTTTGTTTACACTCAGAGTTTAAAGGGTTAAGGGTATATGACATTTTATTTTATTTACTCAGGGTTCAAAGGGTTAAATCAACATAATTTTCCTACCCTAAAAAAAGGATACATCTTAGAAGATGGGTAGTATTTTATCTCTTTGTTGAATTCTTCAATTGGGACAACTGTTGCTTGACTACATAATAATACCATTTTGTTGTATGAAATCTGCTTATGAAATTCAAAGAATTTCTCAAACAATTGACCTGCAACAGAGTAAGGGAATGCTGTCTAGAATGGATGTAAAATTTAAATTCTCAAACTCAGTCAAGTGTATATATTCATCAGTTAGACTTGCCAGGTGCCATGACTGCCACTGTTGCTGATCCGCCTCCCTGCCCTTCCTGTGGGGATTTTCAGAAAATTCCAACGATTCCTTCCATCTAAAATCAATTTTCAAAGTGTTGAACTTACAAAATTTTTTCTCGATAATTGGGAAATAAATACATAACTATAGGTAAATAGTCTTCAAAAATAGAAAAATACCAAAATCGCATAATTCCTTCAAAATTTCTTCTTATATTTCTATAGATGTCTTATCTATACATGGCAGTGCCTCAAGTAAAGATAACGTCTTTTTAACTTTCAAGCTCGGATAATTGTGAACACTCATGGATTTGAAGGCTCAAATTTCAATACGTTGCTGTGAACACGATTACTGATTGGCTTAGCTAAAAATTTTTCTCTTTCTGAAACTAAGTTACGATTGGTCAATTGATCGATTGACGAACGTGTTCCCGTAACAGTTGGAAGTATTACCTGCAGTGTCAGTGTTAGTTGTTTTAGGTATAGTATTAATATCATCTGTAAATGAACAGTCCCAATTATCAATCACAACTTTTTCATCTAAAATCAAAAAAATTTCAGATTAATCTTAACGTGCAGGGAAATTGCCATGATTTTCCATTTTTGCGGTTGATTTGAGTCTTAAATATGTAAAATATGTCCCATCAAATAAACTTCAAACTAGAAATTTCACTTTCAATTTCTATAGATGTCTTTTCTATAGATGTCTTTTCTATAGATGTCTTTTCTATATATGACAGTGTCAAGAAAGAATGAGTCGTCATTTTAACTTTCAAACACAGATAATTCTGGACTCACATGAATTTGAAGGCTAAAATTTCAACAGTGAGCTGTAAATACTATCATTGATAGGAGAGGAGATATATTGTGTCACATTTTGGACAGAGAATCAGCTTAAATGTATTGCAATGATCTCTAGCCCACATATTTACATCCTTACAATTTGAATATGAATATTTGAATGCTATAGGGAAATAGATAACCTTCCACTCTGCATCAGAGAATTAGTGCTGGGTATCACCAATCATGCCACCATACGATACACATCTCAATATGGAGTAATGGGATAAAAATTGATGAAACAACTTTTTGATGGAATGAGAGGTATGGTCATGTATCGATAAACACCCTTGTGATATGATCAGCACATTGTGGCATATCGTATCGCAATACACATTGATTGATAGATATATATCGTGACAGCACTAAGCGCATTGTGGCATATTATATCAGAATACACTGATTCACTGATATATCGTACAGGGAATGTCAATCTCTTCCCACCTAGTCATTATAATATTTCTGTTTCTCACCTGTCAAACTTTTCAAACTCTGTAATTTGGGCAGAACTGGAGGGCTTGTATTTTGTAGAAAAAATATGACTAATGAAGTCAAGGCATAACTTGATAAGCCTGCGGTGACATCACCAGCCAACTTGTGTACCTTGGCCCAATATCTAACAGTGTACACAAGATCTTTTACTCTTTCATCTAAATTACCATATAATGCCAACAACTTTGTGTTTCTTAAAGCTAACCTGAAGAGAAAGGTAACAACATAAATACTTGAAGATTTTTTCTCCCAGAGCTTTTACAAATGTTTTATTTGAAAATATGTGCCTCTGAGCAATTTTACTAAATGTACCAGCTCTATACAATACGGATTGTTATTATTATCATTACTAACTGTCATATTGTGGTCTAATTTAGTCTTCTTGACAGGAATTACTTCCCTTCTAGTCCAACAAAGTGGTGTAGCCTTGAATGAGATGAATAATAAAAGGTGGTTGAATTTTTGCTCTGATTTTATATTTTACTGAATCCTCGACCAGGATTCGAAACCTACACAGAACATCTCTTAACAAGAGTTACGTCCCTTCAGTCAGAGTTGCCTGCCCTTGTAGTCAAATACCCCCGATAGACCAGACGTTCAACACTTACCTGTTATTGATCGAAATATCACATTCCAGCCCTGTTAAAACATGCTTAAATTTTACAACAGGACACCGAGCTCCAGTAATACAGATAACATTGCTTGCGAATGAAGATCTTGCTCTTAAAACAGTTCCAGTGAAAAGAATCTTGTCTATCAGAGACAATTGATAAAAATTAAACATTTTTTTTTGGTCCATATATCGTCTACGCTGCAGGCCTTTAGGAAAAGGCACTGTCTGAAATTGAAGAGAAAAATTTCAACCAATGGTTTGTGTACAATCAAATATAAACTACTGTACTTGAATTTTAAAAGTTTAAGCGTGCATTCTGCTTTTTTGTAGGTCGAAAAAATGTTTCCTCAAATTTGTGAAAACTATCTATCCAAAATCTATAGAAATGAGTCCCACAAATTCAGTTTGATCAAGTAGATACATAGATATAAATAACATACTTTACAAATACTTTCAGGTTAAATTTACAAGATTTTTGATAATAAGAATGCTTACCTGCTCTTCTATATTAATTTCTTCCTCATGTAAATCCAAGAACAAATCTATATCACCACCTTTCATATCAAAACCATTGACAGATGAACCAAACAGATGGACAGAACATGCTGAAATACAGTATTTTAACATTTACTATACAATGCCATGCAGTAAGCAATGTGGAAATTCCTCAGGGGACTTATTCTCCAAAACTTAACATAAATAAAATACAGATTTTAAGAAAATACAGTAATTTGATCGGATAACAAAACAAAATGTTATATCAATTTTAGTGATTGACCAATCAGATGACTAAAATTGTCTGAAGTTAAGTTTTAAAGAATAACGCCCCAGATCTCAATATCAAATCCTCTAAAATAGTGGTCTCATTGTAAAGTCACACCAATGCATTTGCACTGAAATTGACCATGAAGTAAAACAAGAGAGGGCATTTCTACAACAATAACTCTTCAGATGACAAAACAAGATGTCTTCAATGATGCATAGTGAAAGAACAGATGCGCCATTTTTTGACCAATCATATTTTAGGTTATTTAGAAACGGGAATTTGTCAGCTATGTCAATCAGTAATATTGTGCAAATCAATGCTTGTCCAGAATTTTCCAAGTTTGAAAGTTAAGAAGACGAGTCGTCTTTTTATGGAGACACTGCTATATATAGAAAAGACATCTATAAAAATAGAAAGATGAATTCCAAGTTTGAGATATATTTAAAGGAAGTTTCGTACATTTCTATTACTTTTGAAGACTATTTACATATATTCAACACTCAAAATGGCCCACATGTCCCTTTAAGAGTGGGCAAAATTTCACAAAATTGGTTCCATAAGAACACATCACCACTGTATTCAAGAACTAATAATTACCTGGAATAAACTTCCGAAATATACCAGTCAATGACTTAGCTACATTTTCTCTTTCTTGTATTTGACTTGGAGTTAGTCTTAAAGTTTCCCTTATGGCTTTCATCTGCTCGGTCATCTAAAAAATATCAGTAAAATATACAATTGATGTAAATATAAGATTGATGTATTGAATAATAAAATACAAGATTGATGTATTGAATAATAAAATACAAGATTGATGTATTGAATAATAAAATACAAGATTGATGTATTGAATAGCAATATACATGATAGATGTATTGATAGTAAAATACATGATAGATGTATTGAATAATAAAATACAAGATTGATGTATTGATTAGTAAAATACATGATAGATGTATTGATAGTAAAATACATGATAGATGTATTGATAGTAAAATATAAGATTGATGTATTGAATAACAAAATACATGATAGATGTATTGAATAATAAAATACAAGATTTATGTATTGAATAGTAAAAAACAAGATTGATGTATTGATAGTAAAAAACAAGATTGATGTATTGAATAGCAATATACATGATAGATGTATTGAATAGTAAAATACATGATAGATGTATTGATAGTAAAATACATGATAGATGTATTGATAGTAAAATACATGATAGATGTATTGAATAGTAAAATACATGATAGATGTATTGAATAGTAAAATACAAGATTGATGTATTGAATAGTAAAATACAAGATTGATGTATTGAATAGTAAAATACAAGATTGATGTATTGAATAGTAAAATACATGATAGATGTATTGAATAATAAAATACAAGATTGATGTATTGATAGTAAAATACATGATAGATGTATTGAATAGTAAAATACATGATAGATGTATTGAATAGTAAAATACAAGATTTATGTATTGATAGTAAAAAACAAGATTGATGTATTGAATAACAAAATACATGATAGATGTATTGAATAGCAATATACATGATAGATGTATTGATAGTAAAATACATGATAGATGTATTGAATAGCAAAATACATGATAGATGTATTGAATAGTAAAATACAAGATTGATGTATTGAATAGTAAAATACATGATAGATGTATTGAATAGTAAAATACAAGATTGATGTATTGAATAGTAAAATACAAGATTGATGTATTGAATAGTAAAATACATGATAGATGTATTGAATAGTAAAATACATGATAGATGTATTGAATAGTAAAATACAAGATTTATGTATTGATAGTAAAAAACAAGATTGATGTATTGAATAACAAAATACATGATAGATGTATTGAATAGCAATATACATGATAGATGTATTGATAGTAAAATACATGATAGATGTATTGAATAGCAAAATACATGATAGATGTATTGAATAGTAAAATACAAGATTGATGTATTGAATAGTAAAATACAAGATTGATGTATTGAATAGTAAAATACAAGATTGATGTATTGAATAGTAAAATACAAGATTGATGTATTGAATAGTAAAATACAAGATTGATGTATTGAATAGTATGGGCAAATAAAGATTGACAACACCATGCAGTGTAGGATGAGGAAAATATTTGTAAAACTGATTATATAGTATTTTGAAACATAAATAAGTTAATCTAATAACTGACTTACAGTATCCAAATTCTTAAGCTTCTGTATTAATTCAGTATGTGCTTTGATTTTCCCAGCATTGTAATCCATGGTTGTTTTTGATTTTGTTTTAGGTGGAGCGATTGAACGTTTCTTTATTTTAATTGAAATTCCATTAACAGAATGATCTTCTCTTTGTAATATCTGATTCACAGTATCATAGTTGTTAAAGTAAAAAAATGCATAGTTTTTCTGAAATAAGAAAGCAAGTGGTTACCTAGCAAGATACACCCACTTACCTAATAAATTGTCAGTATATCAAGGGCTGTTATCAATATTTTTGTCAAATCGTACCAAAAATCTAACTTGTCCAAGAAAATTCATTCACAAGCCAAATTTAACATTTGTGAATCGAACTCAAATTTGACCTTGTCAAAGATCTCGTGGATAAAAATTGGGGTGTTTGATGATGTCACTAATCGCAAAATATCACAGAAGGCTCTCCGCAATTAGTTACACTTCTAACATTTAGTTTAAGCAGAATATCAGGAACCACAGACATCTGACCAAAAATTTGAATGGTTTTGTAGAAAACCTCTTTAAGTAATTTTTCACTTTAAAATATCACTGACTTGTGATCTTTCTTTAGAAGCAAAGTTCATTAGCTTTTGCCCAATGTAATGCCAATATATTGTTTTGGATTTCGGATTTCACAAATTTCAGATCATAAGTACGGGGTTTATCTAATCGGATCTATTCTGCAATCTAATCAAATTAGACAAGCATATTAACACTTACCGAAGGATTACAAAAACTTTTTTCTATATTCCCAAATTGTGAAAAGTATTGGTTAAGAGCTTCTGACTTTAGCCATCTCGAGTCCCAACGAACTTCAACTGACTTGTGAAATACTCCCAAATCTTTATCTAAATTACTCTTGTGTCTTTTACCTTCTAAATGTCTTAGTCGGTCCGATTCTGAAAGAGAAAAGAGAATATTCTAGATCTATAATTTGTCAGAAAAGAAATGCAGTATCACTTTCAGCTTTTCTGCACCTTATTGGACAATGATGGACCTTTTACAAGGACAAAAGCCTACTCTTGATTTCCAACTGTCAAAGACATCTTTCAATAGCACAAGGTGCCTCAGTTTCTTTTCCTCTCCAAACTTTTCTATTGTAATAACAAATAGCATTAGATTACTGTATCACTTTTTGCTAAAAGTTGCCGCAATACATTACCTGAATGATAATTTACACCACACATTAAACATTTGACAGGATTTTCTTCCATCCTGAATGGTCGGTACCAACATCGGATTCCTGCAAGATATATCAAAAACACAAATTCAAATGGTTTTAGGTTAGTAGATGTTGTGCAAGGCTTTAATCTATTATGTTGGAAATTTTTTTGACTGATATTGACATTAACAGTTGATGATTGATAGGCTTCATTTCGGTATTTCCAAAGCAACTTTACATACATACATTGAACTGATGCAAAAGAAAAATCTCCTGCACTCGGATAGACTTTAATTACACTGTAGTGCAAGGTAGCTGAGGTAAGTAGGCACCTTCAATTACTAAAAGGGTTATTAATGGCCTGGCTAGGGGGAGCAAAACTGACTTCGATCAGAAACTAAACAGAATTCAGAAGAAAAAGTAAATTAAAACCTGATTCAGACACAAATCCAGAACTGATTTTGGTGCATGGCAATTTGAAAATATGCCTACGAATGAAACTGAAAGCAAACATTTATTTCTGACTTTGGTACAATAGTTGACTGGATTTCAATACCATGCCGACCGGAAGTAAATGACTATGTACGGTTTAAATCGTTCGCAAGTACGTAACCATAAAATTCGAGCCGCTGGTGTAGCTAATTAGTCCTCAAATTATCTTTTGCTTCTATGGTGGATATTGATACGATCGACAGTTTGCAATTCGACGAGTTTTAGTGCACAACCTATCTTTATAAATTATACTTTTTATTAGAATTGGTTACGTTTTGTACATTCGTCAAAACCAACATGGCGACTTCCATGAGAATCATTTTGTTTTGTAGAGCGAATTTATTATCTTTACTACGCAGTCGTAGTAATAGTTCAAAACGCGTTAAAACATATAGTAAGAGGAAGTACTATTTTTGCAGAGTTAATTGAACAAGATTAGTTGGCATTACTAAGCTCTCATTCAGTCTGACACTTACTGACTTTGCTCTCTCTGACTGGGTTCTGGGTTCTATCATCATCTCTCTGACGGCATGTTGTGGTTGTCCACCTTTACAAGTTTGTCCCCACTGGTTTCCACCTCTTTTCCACTATATATGTGCACATTTGACAGTTACAGCAGTATGTAAAACATTTCCTGCATTGCACCCTGCATATTGCGTTGCCCGTCGTCATTAGCCCAATAAACTTATCAAGTGCAGAAAAGTGGGACTTAATAAAACTCTCTATTTAGTCATTTTTTTTTACCTGATTTATGTTAACAACCATGACATGAACTGGAAGTTCCTATGAATTGTTTCTTAAGAGATAAAACCTATGACAATCTGTTAATAAATCTAATCTTGTTTTGTTTCTATCCGGTAAATTTTATATACAAGAATGATTAGCTTTTTATTCTTTATTTATATCAAGGTCTTCTCCTACTTTTGTCCATTTTGTGACTTTTTGTATTTTCAGGCAATATAAATTCAAATTCAAATACTGGAGCTAAAAATGCCAAGACAAAGAGTGAGTAATTCTGTTTACTATTTCAACTTTTTAACCTAGCCCATGTCATGGACTGCAACTGTGATTTTAACTACGTATTCCCAGTCCACCAAAAGTCCATAATGATTGTATGTACTGTCTAACTACATTGAGCTTAGAATTGAATTTTTTCATAAATATTCAAAATAAGTTTTCTGCTCTTTACCATTTGTCCATAGAAATATAAGGTGAGTTTATATTTGAAATAGACACACTTTGCTCCCTGAAAATTCACATGAAAATAACCCACTTTTCTGACTGAAAATTCCCCTCTGTAAAATCAAATAATCACTTTTCCAGTGGTTGTCATTTTCAACACCCATAAAGACAATCCAATACTACCGTGTAACATGTACACAGGGTTTTTCTGTTTATTCATCAATAAACTGAAAAAAATTTTATGGTCATTCCTTATAATTAAATCAACTCGAATATGTGTTTAAATATTTATCTAAAATAACGACAATTTAAGGCACTAAATTGGCGCATAAATACATAAGATTTTAAAATAACACTAATGAATTGAAAACAGATGCCCTAGAAAACAGCCAAGCAGCAATAAGTAGGTCATCCTATTTATAGTCTACTGTCTACTGCTTGAAAGTTGACGGAGCGGCCACTTTGAAATGCAATTATTGAGAAACGAGTTCAAAAAAAGTAAAAAAATTTGTGGTATTGTTGGAATTTGGAGTGTGCACATTCGAGGGAATTTGGAAAATTGTTATTATTCAGTGAAGTGTTGATTTCGACGTTTGAAGGAACGCAGTGTATAAAAGTAGTCCGTTGAGGGAGGAGCTTAAATTTACATTCTTTTTACACAGATATAAACTAAATGCATGTGACCGCTGTTATCCAATCAAATTACACAATACCGTATAAACAGGATCATGATTTGATTATACAATATTAAATGTCGTAACAGAATCAAAAGCAAAAGAATTATCGATACATGTGGCATGTCGTACGCGATACATCGATTGCACAATGGCACATTGATTTTCATTTTAACATTTTATTTGCAGATGAACGTCCTATCAGCAAAGTTGTACTCTCTGATCTCATGTCAGAAAGTGTTCAAGAAAAAGGATCAGGTATTTTCTTGTTAATCTATTTAATAAGCTAAAAAAATTAATGCTGCTGTTAAAGAAATAAATTACTCTACATTATTATTTGAACACATAACAGATGAGATTCATTTTCATTTCAGCATCTAGCTAATAAACAATGGCGACTGTCCTGGCTGGAACTCCTCAAAGCATGGAGTAGCCAGTTTCATTTTAACATTTATTTTCAGATGAAGGACCTGTAAGCAAAGTGGTACTGTCCAATATCATGACAAATGGTGTTTTAAAGGAAGAATTGGATCACCATGATGTCATAGCAGAGCGTTTAAAAACAGCCAGAAGAACAGTATTAATCAAGACAGATAACATAGATCACTCAGTCAAAAAACTGAATCAGTTTGGCAGCCCTGAGAATATTTTAAATATCAAAAAGGTATAACTCGAAAAAATGGATGATATTCAAATTATACTTTGTAGGTGTTACAAGGATACTTATAGCTTTTATTTGAACTGTTTTCTAAGTTTATCTTTGGTTCTTTAGAGTGCTTCTTGACCACAGTGAGAGTGCTTCCAAATCTATTCTTCTCCAAAATAAATCTGTCATTTTGAAACGTATTTCAATCATAAAATGTATTCAACGTTTAACCAAAATTGGATATAAAATCATACTCCATATATCAAGATAGTTCAATGTGACCCTTGAGCCAAATGTTAATTGACGATTCTGTATGTCTGAGGTGAATGACAACAATTTCACTCATAGACCAAAATTGTTATCGAAATTTGATAATTGCCAATACTCAAAAGAAATTTAGAAAACTTTTTTACAGTCCTCTTAACTTTCTTTCAAATTATTATAGATACAGCTATTCATTTCATTTTTCAGGAAAATGGACTTTACCACATGGTCACGTTTAAAGATGAAACTCATATCCAGAATTTAGCCTCTTCTTTAGAAAATAGCAATGTGTTTGTTCAAAGATTTATAATTGATACAAAGGCAAAGAAAAAGAAAGAGCAAAATCAGAAAGGTATAGCCTTCATTGAAATTGTTGTATTTGAACACAAAAACAGGGGTTTTCAACCTGGTGGTAATTACATTAATGGTGGATATTTTGAAATATTTCAAGGGGGTTGATATATAGTCTAGCATAAAGTTTTGGCAGTTATAATTTAATTTATTCTATACAGTCAGGCTACATAACCAACATGAAAAAAGATATAACATCAAAATAGTAATGATTTATAGGGTTGGGGGGTAATGCAATTGAGCAAAGATTCAAAATGGGGTAATAAAAAGAAAAAGGTTGAATCACCCTAGAATAAACAAATCGGAGGATTCTTTTTAGAAAGTTTGTAATTTTGAGTAATTATTCTCACATAGCAAGTTCAAGGGACAGGTTCACTATTTTTTTTACCAATCATACTTTAGTGGAATTTTTTAGCTAAGCCAATCAATAATAGTGTTCACAGCTCTTAAATCCATGTGTGTCCAGAATTATCCGCGTTTGAATGTTAAAATGACGACTCAATTTAAGATACTCTATGATATATAGAAAAGACATATAAAGAAATAGTGAGTACAGTAATATTCCTAGCTTTTTAAAGGAATAATGTGATTTTCCTACATTTCTAGTACTTCTGAAGACTATTTACAAATTTTCAAAACTCTAATCAACCCTACAAAATGGTGCACCTACTTTTTAATATCTAAAACTCAGATAGGTCAATATAAATACTGTAAGATCAATGAATATGATAATCTTATTAATTATATTTTAGAAGATCAAGAACTGTGTTTAACTAAACAATTAGAATTGTGTGAAAATGTAAGTAAATCTTCACATTCAGATCAGCCCTGCGTTCATTGAAGAAAAACATTGCAGAGTATTTCACAGAGTGTTGATATTCTCTACTGAACAAGTCGATTGTGGATGGCAGACTATTGATTAATTATCGAAATTAGAAATTTGTAGCGACAATAATCGATTATTTTGAAAAGGAAAAACATGATTAAAGTTCTGTTTTGATGTTTCTATATCGCTCTACAATCAGTTTTTTCTTTCATTTTTCAGATTGATGAACAGCTTCATTGTTTATATAAACACACTCATCTAGATGAAACAAATTCACTACTGATATTTTTATATTACTCCATCATACAAGACGTATTTCGCACGCTATCAAACGGCGTATTAGAACCATTTGGATCCTGTGTCAATGGTTTTGGAATGAATTCATCAGATTTAGACTTGAACTATATTGACTTGAAAAAAGTAAGTTTTAAACACACGAATGGTCTTGGTCGGTGCTTTTTGTCGCTGTCTAGATTCTGATTTGATGATGCTCTTCTTGCAGATGATAAAATAATCAGCGACAAATATTAAACTTGATTGATACTATTAATCCTATCAGCAACGTCATAATCTTGATGGATGTGGAAGCACAGACACACGCAAAGTTTTACTCAAGATTCGAGTCAACAACAAAAATCAGCAACCAAGACTGTTTATGTGCCCTTCCCATAACTAGTCAGTGATTTAAAACGCAACATACAAGACATAAGTTATCAGAACTGTTTTCAATGATCATCATGAGATCGCCTGATTTAGGCTTTGTGAAATTAACAAGCTTGGAATTTATCGTTTCAAAATTTATATATCATAAGGTGAAAGTTCAGTAAGGCAGTAGGCTGAAAATAGGTCAGTTGTCTGCAGATCGTATACCTTGAAACTCTTTAGTAACAACATGATTCAAGTTCAGTTTGAACATCTGAGTATTCTGACAATATGTATAATCCAACATATTTTTCTGAGTACCAACAATTGATTTCCTTCTTACGTCATTTGAAATTGAATTTTAATGTAATTTTTCAGGATAGTTTTGAACGTGATTTATGTCCAATGTTTTCTCATAAACCAGAATCAGTTAGTATCAATAGGTTGAAGTCTATTAAAACCAGTTTAAGAAAGATGTTACCAATAATTAATGATGGTACAGTCATAGCAGCTCGTATTCCAATTATACGTTTATCATTGAAGCCTGTCAATTTTCAAATAGATATAGCTTTCCCAGGTGACAGGTACGTCTTTTATACCAAGTTCAACATTCAACGCCAGTTTGATTAATCTAATTTAAACAAGATTACAATTTCGTTTCATTAAATCTTTTTCTGGTCTGCATTATAATCTAAAAAGATTTATACCAAGGTTGCTTTTTTTTTCTCAGTCTCTATTTTAATCTAAAATGATTCGCATACTGTTGACGTTAATTTCAACCAATCACAGTGCATCATGCAGAATCCATGTCTAAATATCAACTTTGAATTGTGGAATAGCGAGAATACCCGCCCTGATGTCTGCATGCTTCTAGGGATCTCTCATTTTTTCCCCCCTCAGGCCTTTTCTAGATACACCCCTGATCCCAGTATCACCAAGTCATCAAGAGACATAAGTCCTATAGATAAGCCTCTATGAGCCTATTTATGTAGCTTAATTAAACATGAAAGTCTGAACCTCGTAAAAAAAAGTTAGCATCAGTTGTATCCATTTTTTCTGTTATAATTTCAGACAAGGACCAATCATTTCAGAAATATTTTATACCTATAGTTTACTAGATAATAGAATAGCCATTTTGTTTGCCTTCATCAAAAGGTGGGCTATAACAAATGGTTTACACAGGAGTAATGCAGGGCACTGGTTCAGTTCGTTTCAACTATTAGCATTAGTGATATTTTATTTTCAACAGAGACCCAACTCTTCTATCCCATCTATTAAAACATTATTAGAATGTAATCAACGTTGTAAGTTAATAAACACTTTCTTTCACAAGTATCTAAATATCTGTAGCTCTTTTCAAAATTGAAATCGGATATCCAGTTCCCACTTGTGCAGGCCGGCGTGTTAAGGATCCTTCAACAGTTGAAAATCAAAAATGAGCCGACTAATTCCGCTTTCCTGACAATTTCCCTCATTGCACACATCATGGTATTGCTCTTATTCATTAGTCCAATCAGAAGCAGAAATGTAGGACGTATAACTCTATTCATTTTATTTCTGATCTTGGCCAGTGCTTCTGATCTTGACGTACAATGAGAGGTTTAGTCAAGGAACAGCTGCTATAAGATGGGATCTTAAGTTGTTAACATTGCTGAATAGAGATGTATTTATTGTTCTATTGTAGATACTAGTACAGACAAACAAAGAGTGTCTACACCTCTATATGTGATTAAAAGTTTAACAAAGAATCCTTCATTTGAATCTTCTTTAGGTATGTCAAGCTATTACAAACTGCGTCTAATATATAAATTGCAATTGCCACCTCACAGAAGTTTGAAAATGCAGTGATTTGATGAGATACAGCCAATTATCGCCCCTGATTACACACGCAGGCAAATTGTTTATAGTCTCTTTGTCAATGATTCTCATTGGCTGCATCTGTTAGTGTACAATCCAATGAAACCTCTGCTTGCCATTCCATGATCTAACAAGATTGTTATGCATCTCATTTTCTGGGTCATTTGATACTCAACCAATCTAAATCTATTGCTCTGTTCCTTCCTATATGTGAGGAATTCTGGGATATTATTTTAATTTTTAAGGGAAATGTAATGCATTCAAAATTCTTTTTACATCAGTTGAACTAAGATGACAACTTTGATCATGATGATCCTGACTACCAACTAGTCCTTGAGCAAACTTTTTGGTATTGATCTTTCAAAGATTATCCTTACCCATTCACAGCTGTGTCAACTGGAATATTGGGGAAAGATGACTAACACTCTATAAGACTATGTTACAGTCCTTTCTCAAATTGCCTTAATATATTAAATGAACATTTCTAATTTCAGAAACTCTATTGAAAGAATTTTTTGAATTTTATGCAGTATTTGACTTTAGAAGTATGGCACTTTCTTTACTCATGGGACACACGTTTCAAAAAACAACCATAACCTCGCCCATTCAATGTGAATTTCCTTTCGAGTTTCATAACATTATGAAAAATGTGGACAGTAAACACACTGCACTCCTACAGACTCAGTCTAAAAAGGCCCTTATTTTACTCAATAAAAGCAAATCAACCAATGAATTATGGGGGATTGGTTCGTGTTTAAGTAAAGACGAACAAGATAAGGTAGATATGAAAATTTCAATAAAGCAGTTGTTTATAGATTGATAGGATATTGTGATAATTTAGTGATAAGTTTATTAAGAATTTCAGTGAATAAAAGTGTTTGTGTTAAACATGTTATGCAAATTACAAGGAAAAATAGAGTTTTGTGAAAATTGACTGAAAATTTCAGTGGAAGAGAGTGCTTGGTGAAAAATGACTGAAAATTTCAGTGGGAGATTGTGCTTGGTGAAAAATGACTGAAAATTTCAGTGGGAGATTGTGCTTGGTGAAAATTGACTGAAAATTTCAGTGGAAGATAGTGCTTGGTGAAACGTGATGAAAATTTCAGTGGAAGATAGTGCTTGGTGAAAATTGACTGAAAATTTCAGTGGAAGATAGTGCTTGGTGAAAAATGACTGAAAATTTCAGTGTAGTATCATTAAGCAATTATTTACTGAAAAATAGTGCTTGGTGAAAATTGACTGAAAATTTCAGTGAAAATTTTCAAAATTACAATGAAAGATACTCAACAATGCTTATGAAATAACAGTTATTTACTTGAATTGTCAGTTATTTACTTGAATTGTCAGTTATTTACTTGCTGATAGTGGAAAGTGAAAAATTGGATGGATAATTGTAAGGCCACATTAAGATCCTTAGTTCTGTACAAGACTGGAAATGTGACAGACAACAATGAAAAAAAACACCTTATTTTTTCAATGAGGTCTATACAGTTTAATAATGTTAAAATGTATGTAAGTGTTAAAGAGTTCGATAGAAGTGGAGGTGCGTTACATTATAACAGTGCTTCCCAACCTTTTTCAGCCTCCACACCCGTGGAGTAATCACCTTGACCTTTTACACCCCCAAAAATTTGTTTCATCCACACTTCCAGCATGTGATGATGTGAGGTGCTCTCTCAATTCAAAATAAATTCTTCTCGTACACCAGTTGGCCGTACCCCTAACACCCTAGTCCTACACTCGCAGGGGGTGAAAAACCCCAGGTTGGGAACTGGGGTATTAAAACAAAACCTTAAACATCTGAATTACACGCTATTTGATCTTCAGAATACATGTATATATGTTATCGTAAGTTTGGGCATATGTTTATTGAAGAAAGTATAATACATTGTTAATGAATTGACAAGCAGTAAAGTCGAAATGGCAGATTGATTTTCCACTAAGTTATGAGAGAGATATTGAAAATAAATTATTTCATATAACTTTACATAGCTTAATATTTAAACTTTAACTTCAACACTGCAGAACACTGCATCTCAATCTGTGACTGGGATTGTCAACTCCATTATACCCATTGCCTTAATGAGTGCTGTATATTTTGGTCATTCCTTTCAAACGTAGCCGACAGACAAGCAAAAAGATATTTTGCCGTATTTGAGTTCCACAGATGTTAAAATGGTGGAATTGAATAAAGAAAAAGAATGTTAAAACATGTCTCACTTTGTACACAGATTTTACAAATTTTAGGATCATTCTTGGTTTTTCCATTTTTCAAAACGGTCTACCGTGAAAGTTCTCAAATTTTTGTGAGGAACTGGTTTTTGCTGTCTTTGAGTTCTATAGATGTAACAGACTCTCTATTGGAATTGGTAAAGGCATCATTGTCATAACTTTGTTTGATAAAATAATCATTACCAACTGGAGTATTTTTAGAATTCAGTTGAGATTTTACTACAGGAGGGTTCAGTAATATTCTCACTAATCCTAAACATATAACACACACAAATAATAGAGCTAGAACTGCACTAATTAACAAACTTTCTACCTGCAAAAAATATAAAATGGACACATATTTATAAATGAGTAGGAACGCAGGCTGGAAATGGGTCAGTTGTCTGAAGATAGCACAGCGTGGAACTCTGAGTAACAACATACCTTTTAAGTTCTGTTTTAAAGATGGGTTCCCTTATTTTCATTTACGAAAATGCTAAAACTTATAAGAATAGAAAGTAGAGGTGTTCTAATGACTTTGAAAAATACCAGTTTGTCTCACATGTCCATAATTAATTTATAATTAGCTGAATTAGAAGATAATTACCAGCAGGATTACAGTGAGTGACGGAATAAGAAAGGTCAAAAAGTCTTTTTTGGATTATCCAGACTATACATGCATGGATATTTATGATTGGTTAAAACTTTTAATTATATGCAATAAGAGCATTGTGATATGATTAAGAATACATGTTAATTCATAAGAAACACCAATTAATCAAATAGTTTACTTAATATGACACCAAAAAATAAGGAAACCCATCTTTAATATTTCGAATTGGGCATAGGAATAGAAGTAATAAAACATAACCTGAAACATGTTGTTACTCAACGAGTTTAATGCTGATCGATCTTAAGACAATTTGTCAATCTCATGCTTTTTGTTTGCTGAAAATTTACAGTATATTTGCGAGTATAGTACGCTAAACTAGGAGTGCGCATTATATACAGTGATAATTTTTTTTTACCCTTTCAATCGATATTCCGTTTTGTAATTAATTACCGATGGTCTTAGTTGCTAAAATAGAGAATCGTACCCCATATGACGAAATATTATCAAATTCTCAATATCGGTTTTACATAGTGTTTAAATTATTTTCTTAATTTTGTTTCTGATATGATTTTAATGAACGAAATCAAAAGTTAGCAAGGGGCAGAGTACAGGGCCTACTTAAAGAGTATCGAACCTACCTGTCTGCGAGTCATCCCCCATTCGGTTAGGAATACTGAAATAGGAAACGATATTGAATTAGTATCAACAACTACATGCAAACACGGTCCGTCTGATATCATAGAGTTATTAAATACCTGGTGGTGTGAGCCCTCTTGACAATTCTATGGCCCCCACTCCCCTCTTCCCCACACCTATTGATTCCTAAAAACTCCACAAATACATAGGGCATGTACCTTGGTTGTTATCTTGCATTTGACCAGGAGCATAAGCATCTTTGATTGTATCGATACCGTCATATCGTACTGGAGGCAGTATATTCAATATGTTTGGAAGAACTTTAAACCATAACAGCTGTTCATTTTCTGGCAGTATATCTGTTATATTTCTGATGTTGGATTCATTATGCTTTATTTCAAGATATTTATCACTGGCGTTTATAGATGGAAGGTTAATGCCGAGATCAGATGGTTGTCTGAAAAGAAAATGATTTTGATAAAAAAAAACCTTTAAAACTTTGCAGATCAATAACGATGTCTAATATATTTCAAAGTCTTTTGACAATGATTTAAAAAGAAAGGGTTTTGCCCCCTTCCCACTTTAAATTTATTAACGATGTATATAGTGAAAGAATTATTGTATGCGTCCCCTATTCGGACACCTCATCTAACGGTTCATAGATACGCCTCTGGGAGGCTAGTTTGAGCAACATATTCCCACCATATCTGGGACAAATCGTGATAACAAATGATATAGGTCACCTAAATAACAAATTTTGATGTACAGCATTCATTTTATCTGACAACACGGAAATGTAACTTATAATAGGTAGGCTTTGTCATTGACAAAGTAAAACTTAAAGGGATTGTAAAGATGTCTTATAAACGTTTCAATTTTTTTCAGACATATGTGGCTCTTGCAATTCCACTAAAAGTAAGCATTTTATTACGCCACTGTCGCACACTGAAAATTGAAACGATGCAAATCAATTCATTTAGTATCCTCTGTACAATTTTATTTAGAAAACCTCTGAAAAGTACCAAATAAAAATTAAACTTCTCAAACTTGACCAGTCAAGTGTAATAACTATGCAACAGAATCCCTGTTTAATCAGATGAATACATTAAATAACTTAATGCACCATAAAAATACAAATTCAAATATGCTTAACATTTTTAAGCATTTTTCAATAATGACTTGTAATTTTATGGGTAAGAAGTTAAGTAGCGTTCCCCAACTCACCCGGATTGAATGAATGACATCCATATTGATTTTATTCTCTCAAGTGTTGATTCAGATTGTACGTCGTCTTGGTCGTAAGTGTATAAAAATGTATCGTCCATTTTTGACGACTGTTTAGCTATTCGTAGAAACTGGCTCGTAGTCTTGGCTTTCAACATTTCCGAATATGAACTTTCAGTTTTGCCTTCTCTTGGTGTTTGGTGAGGTAAATTATAAAATGAAAGTAAAAGATAATAAAGAGTTTCTGTGACTAATTGGGAATGATTTGGGGACAGGTTTTGTGCTTCTGACAGAAATTTCGATCGCAGGTTTTCAGTATTTTCACTATGATTTGAAGTAACTTGATCTATGGGTTCTGCAAGTCCAATGAGATAAGGAACTTGATTATAATTCTGTCGTTCAAACAACTCCATGGGGTCGGAAGGGAGAAATTTGTAATCAATTGTTGGCGTAAATGCATCAAACATGTTTTCGTTTTGCGTTAACTTTAGTAAGGTTTCTCCGTCCAAGTTTCTCAAACATTCGATTCTGTGGTGTTTGACGTTGTTGATGCACTCACTGGCTGCCATCAAAATGTGACTGTTTACCTGCGGATTTGTGTGAATTACTCGAGAGAAGTCAAGACCTCCGTGAGAAATAGCACTTGAAAATAATCCTTGTGATAATGGACTAATTATATGTAAACACACAGACGAGCCTCCCGAATCCTCACCAATTAACGTGACCTTTTCAGGGTCACCGCCGAAATAATGAATGTATTTATGAACCCACTTCAGAGCCATGTTCTGGTCTAATAATCCAAAGTTCCTAGCAGTTGAGGAACCGCTGAAAAATCCAAAGACTCCTAATCTATAATTGATGGTAACCACAATCGCATTGCTCTCAGTTGCCATTCTGAATCCATCAAAGACGTTTCCAGATCCATATTGAAAACCACCACCATGAATCCAAATCATTACTTTTTGACCGGTGGTCGTTTCTGTTTCCGGAATAGGAACGTATATGTTGAGATATAAGCAGTCTTCGGACGTTGTTCGTGAAATGGGGAGGAAACTATTCAGAAAGGCGCCTTTATCTTGCAAACATGATGGTTTGAATTCGTGTGCATCAATGTCCTCCATTTTCGGTTGGATCTCTTGTGGTGGTTCAAACCGTAGGAGACCAACAGGAGGTTTAGCAAAGGGTATTCCAAGGAACACTGACACATTGCTGTATCCATATTGTTTGATAGTTCCATGATAATTGGTTTGATCGGTTGTTATTTTGATGCAATTACCACAAATGATCTGAAAGAATGACAAAATCGTCCAAATGATCAGAACCATATCCATCCTATATCTCAATCCGTAGAGATTAAAAATATTAGTAGAACATTCTCCATTTTACAAATAATTCTTCGTGTAATTTTCATTCCAAATTACTACTGTATTCAATATCTAATTCATGCATATCCACTATAATTCCAACCACAGACGAGAAACACTTTTAGCATGTATCAATGTAAAACCCACATTCTTTATATAGTGCAGCTCCAAATGATATCCACACGTTAAAGCATATAAGAATTTCAATTAAACAATTACTGTTACAATTGTGATGTTGCCGGTCAAAATTAACGCAGTGGAGTACGAGTACTTGTTAAACTATCTCACTATCTGTCATCACCAGCTTGACAAACATGTATTTAAACCATGTGACTAGTTGTTTAAGGGTTAATTTTGGTGGACTATGAATGTGGTTCATTCGTTACACTGAGAGCTTTAGATAAACTTGTTAAATCTACGAGTAGATCATACAATGATTGCATTCATTATCTCATCTTGTTTGCGATATCAGAATCCACTGGAAGCGAACGTTAACTTGTCCAACCAACCAATTATGTTATTGGCCACGTGGACCCTCTGAAAGAGATGAGTCGACAAGCTGAGTCTAAAAGGGCAATGGACCAGCTTCACATAGTAAGTATTATGAGAGATTCATGTTCCCCTTGAGCGTTTAAGCTGTTGAGAAGCTTCCGGGTACAATTGAAACGGTTTATGATACGAAAAAGCGATGCCTAATGACGAGAATCAGTGGAACATTAGTTACAACTACCCCGCGACGAGAACAAGGGTCGTTGTAGGGGGCGGGGTGAGGGGAGTTTAATTTTTTCAGATGCTATATTTATATTCTTTACAGGTTTAAGGACATTATACCTATACTAGATCATGGACGGAATGTTCTGATCTCTTTTAAATCGCCACTGTATTGGCTTTGCATGTTATCTAAAGCTCTCTTTAATCGGACAAATTAAATTTCGATGAAGCTGAAGTTAATGGTGTATTTAAACTGAACAAGTAATAAAAAATTGACATTTGGAAGAAACTTTGTTAACATCATCAGTACGTGATATTGTCTTCATAACAGATAGGTTATAAATATCTTCTTATAGTTTACACCGATTGTCTTTCATTGAAAAATTATCTTCGTCTTTTCCTCAATATTTTTATTAATCGTTTCTTCATAGCAAAAACTAATGGATATTTGTGTCATATCAACACATTATTTTCTTATTCGTTAGTGCATCCTTTAAGTTAAACAATAAATTTAATTTTAACCAAATTTTAAATTATATATGTCCGAATGATGTCAGACTTTTCCGAATCGGAACAGATTTGACAAAAGCATAATATCAGAAAATTCATACGAATACTTATATTTACAAAAAGTTATTAGTATAAGAAGATTTGTAAGAATCGTGCCAGCATTGAATGTCCGAGTCGTGTCAGCGATCAGCAAATTTATCTCAATCGTGTCTGCCGATTTGTCCTTAGCGATCAGCAGATTTATCTCAATCGTTTCAGCCGATTTGTCCTTAGCGATCAGCAGATTTATCTCAATCGTGTCTGCCGATTTGTCCTTAGCGATCAGCAGATTTATCTCAATCGTTTCAGCCGATTTGTCCTTAGCGATCAGCAGATTTATCTCAATCGTGTCAGGCGATTTAACTCAATCGTGTCAGCCGATTTGTCCGTATCCTGTCAGCAGATTTATCTCAATCGTTTTAGCCGATTTAACTCAATCGTGTCAGCCGATTTGTCCGTATCCTGTCAGAAGATTTGTCAGTATCCTGTCAGCATATTTGTCCATATCGTGTCAGAAGATTTGTCTACATCGTACCAGCAGATTTGTCCACATCGTGCCAGCAGATTTGTCCACATCGTGCCAGCGGATTTGTCTACATCGTGTCAGTAGATTTGTCCACATCGTGCCAGTAGATTTGTCCGTATCCTGTCAATATATTTATCCACATCGTGTCAGCAGATTTATCCGTATATTATACATAGTATTCTCAGATTCTAATCAAAATTGCTTTAAATAGTTAGCATGGTAATCTTGTCAACCGAATTCATGCAAAAAACAAAAGCATTTTCAAAATGGTGGAATGTAAGTTTTGTCATTTTTACCTCCCAGAAACGTCTGTGAAATTTTACTAATTGATGTACATGTTACGCCATTTGCCTTGTTCATAGAAAAAAAATTAATTGTGTAATTCGCCCTCACATTTTGTAGCATCAGTTCAAATTTGTTCAGTTGTTTCAATGAGTTTTACCCGTTATAATAAATATTGACTTTACACTGATTAATAGCTAGTCTGTTACTGGTATGTTGGGGGTCGATGGCAAGGTCACTCCATCTCAGATTGCTCCTACCAATATTCTGTACAGATATTGGGGTGTCGGTGGCTAAGTACCAAAGTACATAACACTATTAAAATGCAGACAAATATTGGGGTGTCGATAGCTCAGTGAGTTTGATGTTTGCTCCTTCTAGCCTTTTTGACCTCCTTGAAGTCGGAAGGGCTCCAATTCTAGAAGTGTCTTATAGTCGTTCGAAGAGACAATTAACGGAGGCAACGTAGGCCTATACTACAGGCTGTGTGTGTTGAAGATCCTTGGATAGCTTGAAATTGAGTTGACTTTTATACCGTTGTTGATCCCCAGACCCTCGAAATTTCTTTTTTGTCTCCATTGTTTGAAATTTTCATGAAAGCATATCTGCCGCATTTTAACATTTTACACCCATAAAATCGTTCAAATTGACATGTCTCATATAACTCTATGGATAAAACTTATCGCTTCATTATTGAAGGGGAGAGAAGTTTCTATACAATTACACTCAGTCAAAGGGGAACAATTTACAATCATTGTAGTCTGTAGCATTAATCTACAATTTTTTCATTGGTCAGTTATTTTTAGTATCACATTTGACCTTTACTTTTACTTGCCATATGAGGTAATTCATCAGCGTTAAAACTACCCAAATCAGCCTTGTTACTCTTTTTACTTAGAGGTAAGGCAATATTATACAGATATAGAGGGGAGAAAACAACTTTAGTGCACAGACATTAACCTCGACCACTTTAAATTGCAGATTTAAAAATGTAAACAAATACTTCAGAAGCCCCACCTTTTAACCCGAGTTTGACCTCGAGGTCGGGGATTTCAGCCAATGAAATATCTAGAATCCTTTCCCGCATTGTGACAAGCGCGGGAAAACACCCAGGCGTGAGATTTTCATCCAGTGAAAGAAAGGAAAACTTTCGAAACAAATCTAATTGATGGGTTAATTTTGGATGACATATAAATCTGTTCAAAATGGAAAACTTCCAAAAGATTGAAAAGATCGGTGAAGGAACTTATGGCGTGGTTTACAAAGCTAGAGACAAGATCAGTGGTCATATGGTTGCACTGAAGAAAATCCGGTTGGATTCGTAAGTAGAAATGAATGACCCGTGGCGCAGTGATGAAGTCAACTGTGTTCATGATGTAGGATTATGTTCAGTCATTCATGACAATGAGAGAATGACAGTCCTTAGTCAGTGGTGTTAACTAATTATTTAATTACACTGCCAGTTAATCTATATAACTACGTTCTAATCCGTAATCTAAGCACTTATTAAGTTGAGCTCAAGGGGCTTCCTTACCTTTTTTTTCTGTGCTGGCTGGGTCTTTGCTGCCTTAATCGTTCTTCATGATGATCAGTTTATTATGAGCCTATTTACTGTTATTGAAATTTATTCAAATCCAATATTAGAAACTACATGTCAATATCCAATAATTAGTAAAGTGTGATCTAGAGCTAGAAGGCAACAGAAAGCTGCAAAAAAACGACAGGCAACTAGACTAAATCAAATTATTGCTTATATTTTTACTTTTGTTATGTGATCTCATAATGATGATACTAGTTCTCATGCTTGTTTAATTCCAGGGAATCAGAGGGAGTTCCAAGCACTGCTATCAGAGAGATTTCCTTGTTGAAAGAGTTGGAACATCCAAATGTTGTCAGGTACTGTTGTGTTCCTAATATTTTTATGATCTTATTCAATATTGACAAGAACTCAAATAACACTATTGATAGAAACAGATGCCTGTGCTGTGACCCATGTCCATGCATGCATCATGATATAGAATCATCATCGGTAGTTTGAAAAAGGAATTTAACGTGTTTGTTTCCAAATTAGAAGAGTTCTAGGCCAACAAGCTACTTTTCTGCATATCTTTTCTGAACAACGGCCTCGCTATATTCGTGTTCATGATCTATTGAAACAAATCAACATTTTCCATGCTGGCTTTTCTGATCAGATAAAACGTATTTGAATACCCAAAGGTATTCTCTACTTCTGCTGCAGTCCAACGAGTAAGGATTTTTCTCTTAGTCATTACACATCTCTTCACCAGGCATGGATGACAGCACCATCTTGAAAGGTCTACTAACCATAATGCAGCCTTATCTTTTAACATTTCAGATTGCTGGATGTAATTCACAGTGAGATGAAGTTATATCTGGTGTTTGAGTATTTGAATTTAGATTTAAAGAAATATATGGACATGGCTCCACCATCTGGTCTGGCATCAGAGCTCATCAAGGTAAGAGGGCCTCTATTTTGTCAGATTAATTCTCGTTGGAATTGTGAGTCTTATAACAGAATATGTTCAGCATAGCACTCGGAGCAAAATTAAAATTTCTGTTTTAAACCATACATGTGTATCTATCGATACTGATTTCAATGTCCAAATTCTCTTTGATAAATCAACAAAATATCTATCATTACTTGTATTTTGATTGCCGGTAACATGCGTTAATCTCATCACGTAATAATATTGATTACTAGCAAGACTCATGCTTTGTTGCTCACAGATATCCCAAAAATGGAATCGGTAACATATGAGTCTGGTTTATGTAGCCCTAATTTCTATTTATGCTTTCTGGATATTCATAAATATCGTTGCTTGACTTTACAGATACCAGTATTGGTTTATGCATACAAATTTTGTATCAATTCTTCATTTTATTTTTCAGAGCTACATGTTTCAGCTTCTACAAGGAATAGCTTTTTGTCATGCTCATAGAGTTTTACATAGAGACTTGAAGCCACAGAATCTGTTGATAGACACACAAGGAAATATTAAGTTAGCTGATTTTGGTCTGGCTAGAGCATTTGGTGTGCCTGTTAGAACTTACACTCATGAGGTAGGAAATAAAATTCTTAAAAGGATTGTAAAGAGGTTTTTAAATTTTTTATATGGTTTGGGGACACTGATAGCATCAATTTACACCATTTAAATTTTCAATCAGACCATGTGGTTCCTGCAATTCCACTTATACTAAGTGTTGATAACGTCACTAATCGCAATTTATGCTTCATCACTGAAGACTCTTCTCAATTTATTAGTGAAAATATCAACAAATTTATATTTGCTAGGTTGTGACATTATGGTATAGAGCACCAGAAATATTACTGGGAAGTCGTTTTTACTCCACACCAGTTGATGTTTGGAGTTTAGGCTGTATCTTTGCTGAAATGGTCAGTTATTTTTTGTTTTTATCATTTAAAACCGAGAGTTGCATTCATTATGATTGTTATTTTTCTAAGCTCAAAAATGTCACTGCACTGTATACAGTATAATACCTACTTTACCTACTCCTATTTCTATATGTCTTATAAATAGTATAATACAAGTTGTCCAAGACTAGGCTGTTAAAAATCGGTTTACGAAGGAAAATGTGCTATAAAGTACTTATGAATTTACAAATGTCTGAAGGTATATTGAAACTTAAGGAGTCATAAACCTTAATCTGAATAATTTTTGAGTTTTCTCGTAGAGACTGGTTAATAGTCTTAATAGCCTACATGCCTGTGCCTGTGCTTTTGTAACATTACTTAACTGCAATGTTAAAACCTAAAATTATTTATAGACATTTTGTATTGTTATTATTGTAGATAACTAGAAGACCCTTGTTTCCAGGAGATTCTGAGATTGATCAACTGTTTAGAATATTTCGTACATTAGGTAAGCCCAGTTTGCTTCTTTGATACTTTTCTATGCTGAAAGTCAATGCAGTTATTTTAAGTGACAGTTTACGCTAACTTTACAGGATACTGAAAGAGTTGGATTAATGGCAAATGTTGAAAAATCTTAGAAAATCGGATATTTTTTGAAAAGAAGTCATAACCATGCTGAATTGACAGATCAAATGGAAATGTTTCTTGTTGCCAACCTTTCTTGTTAAGTAGGGCGTAAAACTTCATTAATTTCATTTCCTGTTTGTTGCTAACCCTACTGTATGCTTTGTCAATCTCTGTTTTCAGGAACCCCAGATGAAAATACCTGGCCTGGCATCTCTCAGTTACCAGATTTTAAAACAACCTTTCCAAGATGGCCGCAGCAACCTATAGCTAATGTTGTAACCAGTTTATGTGATGAAGGCAAAGATTTGATTACAGTAAGACTAAACAGTTATTGAATTTGAAATGTTTTTTTTTATATCGGAGAAGTCGGAAATGTTAAAGAAGTTTTCTAAACATTTTATGAGTATGGGGGTACTGAAAGCATCAATATGCACCAATCCAATTTTCATTCCGACATCTGTGGTTCTTGCAATTCCACTAAAACTAACGCGTTTTATGACGTCATTAAAGGGGAACTGCATAGATATTGATAGTAGCTTTTGGTAGCTTCCCTCTAGTGACTTCATAAAACGTGTTAGTGGAATTGCAAGAACCACAGCCATAGGAATGAAAATTGGAATTGTGCAAATTGATACTATCAGTGTTCCGGATACACATAAAAAGTTTAGAAAACCTCTTTACAATACCTTTAATGAAAGAAGTAGCATTTTGACATACCTTTCAATATTGAATGATCCAGAATAGATATTGGATGCGTTCCTTGTCTTTCTCATTAAGTGGTACTTTTTGAGCTATGTATTATTTGAACCCCATAGTATTATTTTTGCCAAATTTGAAAAAACAGACTTTCAAGGGAAAGAGGCGATAAGAGAAGAAATTGGGGTTGAATAGGGTAGAACCGATATATTGATCTGATTGTATCTCATGATGTTGAACAGATTTTTATTGGAATTGTTTTAATGGTTGTTATAGTTCTGAACCTTTTTTTATTACAGAAAATGTTGTATTATGAGCCAAGTAGAAGAGTATCTGCAAAAGCTGCTTTGTTACATCCGTATTTTAGTGATGTCAATATGCAGAGGCCTAATATTGTTAATACTATGTAATGTGTATATTCATCTTCACAATGTCAAGCTGTTACGATCTTCACCTTATATAATATATAATCTTATAGAAGACTGAAGTTCTAAGAACTTGACGGATGTATATAAGTGAGTGATATAAGGCAGCAATAAGAAGACTCTGAAAGTATTGGACCAGACATAGTGATATTAAAACATTACAGAGGTTACTAATTTCATCTTGAGGTTTTAAGGGTTATGAGTCAGTTTTGAACCAAACCTTGAAACAGCAGATCGATATTCCTGTTGCTTGAGGTACCTTCACATCATAGCATCCACCAGGTGGGTATGGTTGTAAATAAGAAAAGCTGTCATAAGTTTCGAATGCAGCTTCATCCAACTGAGTTGTGAGTTGCGTTTGATACTCATGTCCACTTTCATATTCGCAACCATACACAACTGGTGATAGGTACCTTAAGAGCTTATGATACATATTGTGCTATCTATTCATTTAATCCAATTAATGAAAGTGTTGTAAAATTGCCAGTGCCAATATTATTTTACAACATTTTTACTTGGACAGAAGTAAATCTTAGGTCTAAAAATTTTGGTCTGCTGTGAAGAGCTGAATTTGAAACTGGACCCTTGAATAAAGTAGATAGCTTATTTTAGGAACTTCATCGAGAGCAGTCTATTATATTATGGAATTTATACTGTTGTATGACAATGGCAGCTTGAATTTGTGAAAGAACAATATTGCTATCTAGAGAGTATGTCTAAATATTATCCTTATTTAGCTATATTTTATGTTTATAGCATGCTATCTTTAGCCATATAAATATATATCTTTACAAAAAGTTATGCATAACATGACTAAATGACCATTGTTCAAAAAACTCTTTTCATTAACCTTAAAACCAAAAGTTGTATACTTGTAGAACTAGCAATATCTGATTTTTTATGTTGTATTCACAATTTCTAGTGTCTGATATTGATGTGACTGTAATATTTAGTTACTTTGTTGTACGATTTGTAGTTTATGGCTTGATATCCATTGGCGGAGCCGAAGGGGGGCAGAGGGGTCAGCAGTCCCCCCTCCCATCCCCGAAAGCCTACACCTTAGAAATTCAGCAATCTCAACTATTTCACCCTCCATCGGACGTAAAACTGGCTCCGCCACTGTTATCTGTTGTAAAGCTAGCTACTTAGCTTGCAGCAATTACAACCTCTAGTTACGTGCACTTGTTGTCTTTGCTACAGAAATAGCAATTTTTTTTTTAAGTTATATGTTTCAGCTACAAGAATAACAAATTACAGTCATCTGTTATTAAGTATAGTACCAAATGGTTAGATTTTGTATATTTTGTTTATTTGTTATTAATATTGTTATTCTTTTAGTGCTTAGATTTGTCAGCTTTAATAGGTTATCCATTTTTCCTATTACAATGTTTCAAAACCCTATATCTTCAAAATATCAAGCTGTTCTGTTACCTTCATCTTATACCTTGACTGCAATTTGAATGGCTACCTTTCTTGTATCACGGAAGTGGGTAAATGCAGCGATTTAGTTGGATTGCACGTTAGCTAATACAGTGTCCTTGACAATGAGTCTGTAAACAACAAGCCATACAAGTTACAGTCTGTCGAGAGCTATGATAAGCTGTATTCGCTGGCATACAATCCAATCAGATCTCTTAATTCCATGATACAACCATAGTGGCTATTGCAGTCAAGGTATAAGACACATCGCTCGACGTCTTGGGGCTTTATTACTGCCTGTATATACAACACGTTGAAAAAAGAAGTTTGATTTCGAGTAAGAGTCACTTCCCTGGAGGAAAGTAATTTTAGTTAGAGAGCTCAAAATTTACTACCTTGTTGAGCCTTCATGTTCTCATAATATATAAGACTTTTGAATCCTTGAACTTCCACGATTTTGTGTAAGCTTACCTATCATCTTTGGTTCTTCACCATATTTGGATTTAAACTTAAAAGGAATAGGACAACAACTGTATTGATTGGAACTTTATTCATTAGAAAATGGTTAAAATTAGGGGCATTATAATCGCAATTTTACGGTATCTAGTCAAAATGTTCGGTCTTATTTTTAAGCCAATTTTCTTTGCTTTTAAAGTTACTTTCAGAGAAAAATCAAATTGTAAAATTTTGTTTTGTCCTAGGGTTGGATATGAATCCTTATTTTAATGTATATTATTTTTTCTTGCTTTTAATGTCTATTAGTTTTTGTTAGTTTTGTTTTTAATTAGAATACGCTAATTATGTAATCTGTGATTATAAATAAAAATTATAAACAGTTCTCATTTTCTGAGCACTGCCTTCGTTGTTGAAATTGTGATTAACCCATATATAACAAAATCCTTTACTTGAGCTTTTAACGTTTAATACATCGGCGTGTAGTCAGCAAACTTTTGGACTCTGCTCAGACGCCCTGACGCCCTGACGCACTACTGCAGAGCTACCACAAGTTATACCTACCTAGGATTCGAGAGTTTGGTTAAGTCACGGGTCGCATTTGATAACGGGATCACCAACAAGGCACGTTAGCAATTCTTTGCTCAAACTTGACTTCCGATTTTGATGAGGGGCTGTGGTAAACCACCAAACATGTTTCATCGACCAATGTGAACCGCTATTAAATCTGGCATTATTGAAGGTTTGCACATGTATCAAATATATGCAAAATTATTATTGATTAATTTCGTATTTATTTCCAAACCTCATTTTTTCATGAAAAGCTAGAAGCTGAATTGTTTTTTCAATGTTCGTATTCTGTCATGTATTTTGAATTGTAAATACAGTATAGTCTTCAAGCCGTATGCGAAAACCAAAAATGTGCTGCCACATCATAAATTGTTAATTGGTTGGATAATTATTGTGATTACGTTGTCTGAGGCAAATCAACTGTATCTTTTGCTAAACCGCGCAAAATTTTATTTCTTCGTTGCTTGGAGGTTTTGGATCCAGTACCTAGTTCAGATGCGGATGACGATGGGCGAACGTTTGAAGTATTGTTTGGATCGGATTTTGAATTTGGTTCTGGTAGATGGACTGCAGGAGGTTGGGCTGACTCCGATAGTTCTTCCACTACTGGCTGAACAATTTGCTGTCTTTTGGACCCTTTGCGATAACGCTTCTGATTTCGTCGAGTTTGTGCAAATTCGCGGACTTCGTCTATGGCTGTCTTGAGCTTCCATGGTTCGAAGAGTTTTTCAGCGTCAGATGGTACGTAAGATTCATACAATTGAAGCTGAAATGAAATAAAACATCTCTTTACGACACTGTTGGTAGGGCTCCATTTCGAATTTAATGACTTCTGATCACATCATGCCTTGAAGATTTAAAGCTTTCTGATTCGTTGCGTTATGGTGTTCAGACACTATGAACAATGTTTTTAGACACTATGAACAATGTGTTCACACTCATCTTTTTAGTCCAGTCTTATCTTCACAATGTCAAGGTATTACGAACTGCGTCTAATACCTTGACATCACGAGGCACTTTTCTTGTATCACGAAAGAGCTATTAGATTGGAATTTAAGCAGAAACATAAAGTCCAATCGTATCTTCACAATGTCAAGGTATTACAAACTGAGTCTAATACCTTGACACCATGAGGCACTTTTCTTGTATAACGGAAGAGCTATTAGAGTGGAAATTAAGCAGAAACATTTGTGAATTTGATAAACGCTTATCAGCCATGGACTGCGATCCGGTGTTCAGAGACTATGAACAATGTGTCTAGTTTACACTCATGAAAATAGTCAAAGTGTCTGGTACCAATACAATGGTCCAGGGATTAACCATGTTCTTACCCGTTTACTGGCGTATTCAAAAGCTTCTTCTGAAGTTTGTAGATCTCCCAGCGTTACGGACAGATTCGCCTCCAAACTCTTGCTATATTCTGGAAATTTCATTTGACATTGAAGATTATTTTCTCGAAAATCAGTGGCATCTTTAGGGTATTACTAACCCTTACTGAACTCCCGCTTAATATCCTTGATTGCAACTGGCACGAAAAACTGTTTCTGATAATGTATTGGAGCTTTGACTGCTGTCACCATGGCCGTAGCCATACTTGAATGTTCGGAGGGAAAGTAAGGAGGCAAAGGTGTTTGGTGTTTAGATGCACTAATGGTATTGGTCGGTTGTCAGGATTTTTTCAAGTGGATAATCCATTTTTTCAATCCCTTTGTCCCCTTGTAGCTACAACCCTGACTGTCTCTCCGATTCCAAATCTTACCTTTCCAGTAAAAGACTTCTCTCAATGCCTCCAATCTTGTGTCTTCTTGTTTCTTCAGGAAATAATCCTGATATTCTTGCACTTGCTTCATTTTGGCATCAATTTCAGCCTGAACCATCCTCCTGAAAGTTAGTAAATATTAGTTACCAACCATATTGATATTCTGAAATTGATTATTGGTTGTTTTGGACAAATGAAATAAATAGAGTTTGATGTCCGTCTCACCCGATTGTACCCGAGCTGTATTAGGCAAAAAGCGCTTACACTTTCGGTTAGTCGCAGAAACTCTGACCCTCCTAACTAAAGGCCCCGAAAGACTTTAGATTTTAATGATAAGTCGCCTATTTTTGTGGAAGGCAGTACTTCTCGCGCTTTTACTTTTGTAACAATACATACGTAGCTTACCTTACATACGTCATTCCGCTTTGTGGAATAGAAGGCCCCTGTCTTGAATTTGAAGGATCGCGATAGAAAGTGAATCTAGCCTATGTTTCTTAAGCTTAAGCATGATGCGTATTTGTTCTTACCTATAAACTTCTAACGGAACATTGACGTAGCTGTTTCCATCTACCTTCTGAACAGTTCCTCGTGGCATATCATCAACCTTGTTTTTCTCCCATTTCGATTTTCTCGATTCTTTCTTCTGGTTTTTATTTTTTCTAGCTTTGTCGTATCTTTCTTGCAGTCTAACACCATTTATTTTAGGTATTTTGCGATAGTCAACTGGTGCCAGATTACCGTCGTCAACGTCGGCTGCAACACAATTTGTAAAGCTTAGATAGCCAACTCTCAACGGCAGGAATATCACACACAAGGTGGAACTGAAGAAGGCAATTTGATGTATCGACTATGCTATGATTGAGAAAATATTGCAATAGGCAATATATAACCTACAAATTGCATGGAGTCAGGATTGCCACAACTAATTTGTTACAGGAATGTTTCAACATTAAGCGACGTCTGCAGGATCTAGCTTCATATTCAAATTTCAATTTTTGGATCCATCACTTTAAGCCGCTAACTAAACTACCAATGTCCCTTCAGTCATCAAGAATATTAGGCTAGGCTATTATATTATGCATACATAGCAGGCTAAACCTTTGATAAAATGCACCCTTGCCTGGCCCTAATCCATCCAGATCCCTGTCTTAAGAGTTAAAGTTATTTTCTACTCACCTATACCAAATTTGTCACCGTCCTTCTCGTTCATGGAAGCTGACAGAAGTATTCTATGTACTAATTTATCTAAAGCATCTTCACACACGTCGCTTCCACCAATCTCACATTGGCATGCCGTCTGCTGTGACCCATCCTTCAACAGCTGAGTTGACATTCTTATCCTTGACAAACCGGAAGTGATCACCTGACGTTGAATGCCATGCTTACAGTGATTGCAAATTTACGACGTCATCTTTTGTAACGTCAACTCCCAGTGGTCTCGCTGCATCGTTTCCTCAACACGTTCGAACGTACATGTATTAAATTAAATCTATTTTATTGTCGTGGATGCAGAGAATGCAGCTCACTTCGCATCGTAAATGGCTCTTTGACTTGTGGATCATGAATTGAATGTCGTTTTTTCGGTTGTCCACATTACGACTATCACATCTGGGCTATTTAGGAGCGATAAGAATAAAGAGTGTCCCTAAAACTGTTTCAATAAATAAAAAAAATGTCCTTCTTATAGCCTAAAGGTGGGAATGTTCGATACAGTTGAAAATAGAACAAGTGAGGTACGGATTCGGACACTGTGTGGACACGATTCGCTTAACTGTTTTCTACGTAGGCCTATCGATCATACTACACCGTGCACCGTACCGTACATCGTCTATGCCCACCTTTACAAAGGTGTAGAATAGATAGAGGGCTATCACATTATATATGATCTGAAAACGACAATGTAAATTGATGAAACGTTCCATAATGTATACCATATTAGGCTATTGTGTTCCGTATTTAATATAAATGAGTTACTTCCCTTACATTGAATTCACCTATTATGCATGTCAATACTTGCTTGACAACAGCTGTAACTAACGACGCGGAACTGTCAAAAGGCTCGTAGTAATTAACTGAAACCTTGTACGTATAGGAAGTTCGACTGAGCCATTATGTGAGCCATGTAATTTTGAGGATAATCTCAGGGATATCGGCAGATTATTGGATTATCAGATTAACTATGTGTCGGTGGGGATGTGCCGGGATAAACACAGTGAGTTTATATGATCGATATAAAAGCTTTATTAATATTAGTGTATATGTGGGGCCAGAGAGGAGTTGGGGGGGGGGGGAGGGGGTGCTCCCCTCTGAGACGAGACTCACCCGGCTTTGCCCTACCTCAGTTTCAAATATTTTATCATTGAGTTCTTAAATGCCTGGTGCTGTGAACCCCTTTGACAATTTATTATGTGACCCCCTTATCTCCCCTTTATCTATTGATTTATAGAAACGCTACTCTCTATTAATAATGTTATGTTTATATTTCTACCTATAGAGATCTCTATCTGATTGTATTGTATATATTATACGGTCTAATAAATAGTAATATTTATATGGCCCTATTTATAAGTATTTAAAGGTCTTGTACACCTAAAGAAAGAAAATATATAACATGATTTTGTGGTCAGATTTCTTGATCATTTGCTGATGACTTCTATACCAAATTTGTCACCGTCCTTCTCGTTCATGGAAGCTGACAGAAGTATTCTATGTACTAATTTATCTAAAGCTTCCTCACACACGTCGCTTCCACCAATCTCACATTGGCATGCCGTCTGCTGTGAAAGCTATACACATAGATTTATATGTAGGCCTATTTATTAAGCTTTGGATATTACCCCAATAGAAGTCAGCTAGACCTTTATAAAAGGCTGTGGAATAGTTCCCAATAGAAGTCAGCTAGACCTATATAACAGGCTGTGGAATAGCTCCCAATAGAAGTCAGCTAGACCTATATAACAGGCTGTGGAATAGCTCCCAATAGAAGTCAGGTAGACCTATATAACAGGCTGTGGAATAGCTCCCAATAGAAGTCAGCTAGACCTATATAAAAGGCTGTGGAATAGCTCCCAATAGAAGTCAGCTAGACCTATATAACAGGCTGTGGAATAGCTCCCAAAAGAAGTCAGCTAGACCTATACAACAGGCTATGAAATAGCTCCCAATAGAAGTCAGCTAGACCTATATAAAAGGCTGTGGAATAGCTCCCAATAGAAGTCAGCTAGACCTATATAACAGGCTGTGGAATAGCTCCCAATAGAAGTCAGCTAAACCTGTATAACAGGCTGTGAAATAGCTCCCAATAGAAGTCAGCTAGACCTATATAAAAGTCTGTGGAATAGCTCCCAATAGAAGTCAGGTAGACCTATATAACAGGCTGTGGAATAGCTCCCAATAGAAGTCAGCTAGACCTATATAAAAGGCTGTGGAATATACCTCAATAGAAGTCTATATATAAAGCTTGTAAGTTAGGAGTATCATTTTGTGATTGTTTCAGACATTTATGTGTAAATGGTGTGGGACAAGATTTTGTAAAGAATGTCTGAAAGGAGAATATCACGGCAAGATGTTTGACGAGGGAAAATGCAGGAAATGTAATCAGGTAGGCAAGAACGGGATAGATAGGGTGGATAACATAATATAGAATAGAATAGAATAGAATAGAATAGAATAGAATAGAAAAAACAATTTGATTCCATTAAATTCACATAAATGAAGCAAAATGCTACTGTTGCTTTAGCCAGAGGAGAAGGTCTACTGTTTTTCGATATTTTGTCTATATAGGCTTTTTCTATTTTGGTCTATTTGAAGGTCAATTGTCAAGGACAAAAGGTTGAATTCGTCATTAATCAACCGGATGGAGATGATGGTAAACCAAATAAGAAAGATGGAAAAAAGGATTTGAAGAATCGCAGTAGAAGTAAAAGTACTGACAAAGGAAAATCTTCAAAAAGTTCCAAAAAGGGTTCCAAGAAATCAGGCAAAAAATCAGGAAAGAAGAAAGGCGGCAAGAAAAAGAAGAAAAAGAAGTAGACTTGATTTCAAAACGACTTACTCATGATGTTTTAAGAGAGAGCGAGTTAATTTGACATCTAACCCTTGATCCTGCTCAATGCATGTACTGGTCTCTTCGATGCAAATTTTTGCACATATTTTTAACATGCCAACTCAAATGTTTGGGGCTTAAAAATGCAAATTTAAGGCTCTAAACGCAATTTGGGGGTTTCTCAACAAAAATATTGGGCTTCTCAACACATATATTTGGCCTTCTCAACACAAATTTTGGGCTATGCAAAGCAACTTTTGGAGCTTCTCCACAACAATATTGGGCTTTTAAACACAAATTTGAGTTTCTCAGCACAAAATTGTGGGTTTCTGAACACAAATCAAAGAATTTGTGCTTTCTTTCACGGGTTGGATGTCGAAATGGCTCGTGAACCCTTAGAACATGAACACTATTTAAAGGGGAATTTATGCCGATCTTGCAATGAGTAAAGTAATCTGTAGAACACAAAAACATAAAAAGAAATATTGATGCTTTAATGTGAATATTTAAAATGAAAGACTGACAGAACTCTAAATAAACATTACTTTCAGTTACACCCACCTCGACATTTTTCTATAGATTTTTATGTGTGCCAGGGCCATCCATTTGCATCATTTTAACTTTCCGTTAGATGTCTCTGGTACTTGAAAATGTCCCTGTGCCATAAAACTCATACTTTTATTTGAATAACAAAAGTCATAGGCGTCTGATTGTAAATTGGAATGGTCCAAATCGATACTACCAGTGTCTGCGATGCCCATACAAAGTTTAGATATACTTTGTGTAAATATATTGTAAACATATACTATTAGTAATAAAGATATGGTAAAGACAAGGCACACGGTAGTATTCCAAACAAGCATTGGCAGAATAGGCGAGGGGGGGGGGGGGGGAGTGGACGATCCGTCTCCTTAAAATAGAGAAGGATACAAAAAATACCTAGATAATTGACATATAGGGAAAGACAGTTTATCTTGGGCTTTATTTCTGATAATGTTGTGGATATCCCCTTCATGTCCTTTGATGGTTACAGCAGTGTTACATACCAATCCAATAAGGATAGTATATATCTGTATATGGCTTATCAAATGAACGACTATGTTTACTATTAGGTCGAACGAAGTCTTTATAGTATATAACAGTTCCATTCTGCGGATTGAGCCACGCAGACCAAAACCCGTACGTTCCTACCGTAATAATTGTATGGTTCATAAGAGTCAATAAAGCCATATCGACAGCCGCTGATCCTACAGGAGCGACGATAACATCCGACTTATTTCTGAAAATTTCGTTACTCCAGTTGATATCTTGTGAACATACAATGAATAATATTTTATGGTAACGAATTCGCATGTAATTCATTGCCCTATATAAATATTCTTTAGGTGCTACTGTGTAGCCAGAGGCTTTGATGGCATCTTCCAAGTAGTCGCCCCTTCTGATGTGAACACCCACCAGCGTATGATCCAATAAATCGCTTCCCGTTCTACCAGCAAATCGTCCTGTAAACAACATTTTCAGTTTATTCTTTGCAGCGAGTAAGATATGACCACGAAATGATAATAACCTTTTGATATCATTTTTGTATTTCTCAAAATATCGATAATTTTGAAAATATCCGAATACAAAAACAGGTTTGTCTGAAGGAAGGTTTAGTATCTCTTGAGATATTGTGCAGCAACCAGCTTCTTTCACAGTGATGTTAAAACCGTCACAAAGACTGCTTCTTGAATCAAAGATTCCAGGAACTTGAAATACGGACGTTATACTTTCTGCGCTTCCAGAAATGCACAGATCCATTCCTTTGCTTTTAGCAATACTATATGCGGACGCGAATATATAGAGATGATTGCCCAGACGGCAATGAAAGCGAACACACAAGCAGACTTTATTTGGTGAATAGTTTATCTTCACCATGTATAATGTAAGAATTACAAAGCACATTGCACAAAAGACTGAAAGAAAGATGTTAGAAAATTAATGAGATGGGCTCTGGTAAACTGCGAAACTAGATGGAATGGCGAACCAGTTAAGAGAGTTGAGAATAGAAAGCTGGAAACGACTGCTGGCAACTGACTGCATCTACAATGTAATAGAATCTGATCTATTGCTGCATCAAATTAACTGACTAACGACCGTAAAATCGCAGATGTTGCCAGCTGTCACAAATTTCCATCAACTTTCTGGTTGCCTTTGTTTTTGGGAAATTAGGTTGTTGATCTGAGTGATCGTAATAAAAATCTGTGCTTCCTTGATGTGGACTGAATAGGGAGGGGGCTTTATTATTTTAAGATTTTGGGAATGGGGTGGGGGGGGGGGGGTGTGGGGGGGGGGGGGGGTTGAAGGATGGTCTGTAATTAGAAATGTACTTTTAGTGTATTTTGTTTTAAGAATTATTCAAGAGATAAAATAATTGAATTAGTTCACGTTATAGACTCAATTGGTATTCGGTCGAACAATTCATTAGTCACGTATATTGTACTAATTAGGAATATCGCGGCTACGTTCTACTCGCTTTTAAAGGATACTAATTATCAACTTCCAGCCTTAAAGTGGTTGATTTGGAAATCTTCAATCAACAGATTGTGCAATAGGTATGGAGGATGGTTGCGGCCATTACGTAAATATTAAAACGAAGATGCGAAGAGATGAAGATGCTGACCAGAGGTAGGCCTCATCCTTTCTGAAACAGTGTTTTATCAGAGTAAATATTATTCATAATAAAATGATGAAATTTAGGACAGCTCTCCTCACTCTCCCACCCGATATTAGAAAGTGACGTTTCTGGTTACACTTGAAATTGAATTCACAATATACATTCCTCAGTCGAAGTGAATTTGTGTTTAGCGTCCTGCATTCCTTATCCAAAGGTATCATATCGACAAATAAACATGCGCCTCACACGCTAAACCTATATTATGCTTTATGCATAATCATTTCTCAATATTCTGGTTGCAGACTTACACAATTATTCATGATCCAATCCTCCAAAATACAATCTAAGTGAACCTCTCAAGTTAGTTTACACGATTTTCAATGAATTATTTTGGGGTCTCCGCCCACTTGGATATAACATAAAATATCATTTGAATAAAATCAGTCCGTAGATTTGAAAAGTGTTCACTTTTGCATTTGACTATAGGTCAATTCGTCAAATTCTGTCACGCAAAGGTTACGAGATTCGTAAAATTAAAATTTTCGCTAAATGAGGTATTTTGTTATGAAACGGTGAACCTAAGTGCGCTCTTATAGCAAACAAATCATTAGAGCCTGTCAAAGTGTCCGAAATAAGGGGCAACCTGCAAAACCGTATTTATGCTTAACATAAAAAAACCTACCTTCTCTGAGTTTTGAAAACTTAATCATCTTTAGAAGTGAATCACACTTTCTCATATAACAATAATTTACAATTTATAATACGGAAACAAATCAAATTGTTAGTTTAAAGAGAGAGGTTTGCCATACGTTTGACCCAATTGCCCGGTAGTCTCAGAAACGGGGTTGCTTCTAAGCTAT
>NW_008710923.1:317099-317984 GCF_000327385.1 Lottia gigantea | reverse complement strand
GAATTATCTGCGTTTGAAAGTTAAAATGACGACAATTCTTTTCTCGACACTCTGCCATAGAGCGACGACATATAAAGAGGTAGAAAGTGAAAGAATGTTCGTACATTTCTAGTGCCTCTGAAGACTATTTACACANCTTTTTACAAGACCCCTGAAAATGCCGAACGTGTCCCTTTAAACTTTGAAGATTGAAGAGGATTTTCTGGACGTGTCGACACAACAGAGTGGTTGCCATCCTCTCAACTTCTAAAACAACTTGTTATACAATCAAAGTATTAGTTGGATATTTGGACTACGAGATGTTCGCTCAATAGTCAACTTCATGTATCTGAGTTCTTTCATAAAGAGGTTTTTCTACCCTTTGTATTGTATAAAATACAATCTTGGCAGCTCCTTGAATTTTTTACTTTTACGTGTAGAAAATATAACAAATGAGGTACCATGGAGGCAAGGCAGAAATAAATATAATCAATGATTCAATTCAAGTTAGGTGTGTATGTATAAATAAACCAAGTACTAATGACCCAAACCGCAAAACCAAATCCAAACAACATATTGACCAAACATTGATAGCATCTAATAAACTTTTCGCATGAGGAAGTATATCAATCTAAGTGAGTAAGTATTTCATAATTAAAAGTGGTATCAGGTGTCTAGAAGACTAAGCGAATCCATAGCATTGTATACAACTTTTCCAGCAGATTGAAACTAAAATGACCGAAGGCAAGATCCCCTACTCTTCATTCGTAAAGAATAACTGTAGCTAACTTAAATCAGGTATTCTCGAAAGCACTGGCACCAGAATATTTCATACCTCCAGAAGGATTCGAACCCACGTCACCTAATCGCTAGCAGGGTTATCTTTATGAGATGTTACTCAGTTAC
>NW_008710923.1:292296-317049 GCF_000327385.1 Lottia gigantea | reverse complement strand
AATACAGTGTCACATATGCATAATTTGACAGTAAAACTGACCTGCGGGGTCTATGCAAGTATAATGTGATAAAATTATAATAGATGGTGAGGCTGTAATTCTAGAAGGTCATTTAAAATCCCCCGAAGCTGAGAATTAGTCTGGTTTATCCAGGTATAATTTAGACCTAGAGCGTATATCATGTGGCCCCTACCCTGGACAAATTTTAGCCACTGCCCCGCCCCCACCTGGTGTTTCCTAAAAACGCCACTGTCCCCTCATTCGGCGATTCATAAAAACGCCATTTCTGCGTTCAAAGTTATCACAACTCGACTGTTAGGAAATTCTTGTTGATGTTCCAGTCTGCTGATATCAAACGATTCCTGGAGATATTGGTACTCCCCAAGTAATAAAAGACTGGAAGTTGTTGGATCCTAGGGCTGTTGACAGTTGACCGAGATTCAGTCTATCTGGAGAATGTTTCCGTGTAGTTAATAGTCGTATGAATGGAAGCATCCCGAGGATATTTACACACCGGGATTAAAAACATGGCCGATTCAAAAAATAATCAACCAAAAAGCATAAGCAATACAGCACAATATTATCTCGTATCGAGAATATCAAATATTTAATCCAACACGTTTATATATATAGCACAAAAAATTATTCAGCCTTTGCTTGATTCGCATTTCTATTTTAAAACAGAGGAAACTGAAATCAGTGAAGAGATGTGATCAACAAGAATAGGAAATAGAATATCTTAATATAGTACACTTATTAATAGACAAGCCACAAACAGAACCTGTTCAATGAAAAGATAATTAAATCTTTACATAAAGGAAAGTGTCTACTAGGTATATCTTGACCTATGCCGCGATTGAGCTTTGGACCTGCAGGTTAGAGACCAGATCTTTTGATAAAAGACAAGCAACTCACTGCCATTGGCGGCAATTGCGATTTAAAGTCAACCCTTGCGCCGATTGAGTTGATCCAGCGATTGACCAGATTCTCGAAGACACCGCCCGATTCTCGCAGATAGCACCAGAATCGTGCAGATACCACCAGATTCTCGTAGATACCACCAGATTCTCGGAGATACCACCAGATTCGTGCAGATACCACCGGATTCGTGCAGATACCACCAGATTCTCGGAGATACCGCCAGAATCGTGCAGATACCACCGGATTCTCGGAGATACCACCAGATTCGTGCAGATACCACCAGATTCGTGCAGATACCACCAGATTCTCGGAGATACCACCAGATTCGTGCAGATACCACCGGATTCGTGCAGATACCACCAGATTCTCGCAGATACCACCAGAATCGTGCAGATACCACCGGATTCTCGGAGATACCACCAGATTCGTGCAGACACCACCAGATTCGTGCAGATACCACCAGATTCGTGCAGATACCACCAGATTCGTGCAGATACCACCAGATTCGTGCAGATACCACCAGATTCTCGCAGTAATATTGAAAAATACAGCTGCTCTTAGATTCTGTCACTCGCATGATCACCCTTTAGACCAAACCACCATTGATGTTATTTCAATGCATCAGACGCCACACTTCCTCTTTCTCACCCAAAGCCTGTATTAAATCGGATGTGTGTTATCAATGTTCTTCAAATGTTTAAATTCCAGCGACTAGCGACTGTTAAATGAGCAGCCAATTTCACTAATCACAAGGAAACCTAAGCCAGTGTTGGAATTTCTATGTCTCTATTTACTTTGCCAAATTATTAATTATCGTGTTCCATACACCGTCTACTAAGACGATTTCCGAATACAGAATCACTTAAGGCAAAGACGATTACTCTGCAGCAACAATTCAAGCTGTAGTTGGAGCTTAAAAAGCCTTGTATGAGGTTTTTCACTCCCATTTTTTTTTTTAAATTCCGTACGATTAGTCAAAGGGATGTCGAACCTTTCCAATTCAGGGGGGTGCCAGCGGGAGGAGTGCAAACTATTTTTTGTTCTTTATTTTAAACGATTTGAAATATGATTTTATACGTTTTCTCCTCAAAATATGTGCCAGAATACACCAAATCAATTCAATTTTTCGAAAATTTTCTTAGGTGAACCGTGTCAGACGCTCCATGAAAGGCTTGCGACTAAGACGCCTCCAAGGTTGCCGCATTTTGAATCAGCTTCGACAGTTGTACCCCCCCCCCCCCCCTTTCCCCCATTTAGTCAGCCTGCTCCCATTTTGTAACCAAGTCTCTCCGCCACTGCTCCGATTAAGACGCATGGCTATTCCCCATAAAAGAGAAACAGTCATCAGCATAATTCCTGGAGGACCGTTATTGTAGTCAATTCTACATTTTAATCTGCCATGAATCCGATATATCTGGTCGAATATAAACTTGAGGAATTGGGCCATTTGAAACTGTGGAAGTCGATATTGAAACTGTGTCCATTAAGTGGTTTATAGTGAGATTTAAAACAGCTGTTACAAGACCTAGTCTGTAGTGAATAGAATAACATATAATCAATATACTCTGCTCGATTCCTACATCTTTTAAAGGTACAGGTTCGCCATCAGTTTGACCAGCCGTACCTTAGTCTCAGAAATGGAATTTTCTTAGCTAATTAATAATAGTGTTCACAGCTCACCATCGAGATTTGAACCTCTAAAACACCGTGTATCCAGAATTATCTGCGTTTGAAAGATAAAATGACGACAATTCTTTTCTCGACACTCTGCCATAGAGCGACGACATATAAAGAGGTAGAAAGTGAAAGAATGTTCGTACATTTCTAGTGCCTCTGAAGACTATTTACACACTTTTTACAAGACCCCTGAAAATGCCGAACGTGTCCCTTTAAACTTTGAAGATTGAAGAGGATTTTCTGGACGTGTCGACACAACAGAGTGGTTGCCATCCTCTCAACTTCTAAAACAACTTGTTATACAATCAAAGTATTAGTTGGATATTTGGACTACGAGATGTTCGCTCAATAGTCAACTTCATGTATCTAAGTTCTTTCATAAAGAGGTTTTTCTACCCTTTGTATTGTATAAAATACAATCTTGGCAGCTCCTTGAATTTTTTACTTTTACGTGTAGAAAATATAACAAATGAGGTACCATGGAGGCAAGGCAGAAATAAATATAATCAATGATTCAATTCAAGTTAGGTGTGTATGTATAAATAAACCAAGTACTAATGACCCAAACCGCAAAACCAAATCCAAACAACATATTGACCAAACATTGATAGCATCTAATAAACTTTTCGCATGAGGAAGTATATCAATCTAAGTGAGTAAGTATTTCATAATTAAAAGTGGTATCAGGTGTCTAGAAGACTAAGCGAATCCATAGCATTGTATACAACTTTTCCAGCAGATTGAAACTAAAATGACCGAAGGCAAGATCCCCTACTCTTCATTCGTAAAGAATAACTGTAGCTAACTTAAATCAGGTATTCTCGAAAGCACTGGCACCAGAATATTTCATACCTCCAGAAGGATTCGAACCCACGTCACCTAATCGCTTAGCAGGGTTATCTTTATGAGATGTTACTCAGTTACCTAGTTATGAAATCATGCCAGAATGGCTAAGAGTGTAAAACTTTTGAGGCAAAACGAACTGTGAAACGAAACTACACAGATGCCAAGATATCCCAACCCTTCTTTCGGAAAGGTTAACCCTAGTCAACTACATTCCATGAATTAACCTTTTAACCACAAGAACGACCAGCCATTGATCAGACGAAATACAACACCTACTTTTCTTTCACTTTGACAAGATGTACCAGATGTCTCTTTCACATAATAAAAGCTTTCTAGTTCATGGTTCAATATTAACTTTCAGGCAATATCAGATTCCATTCCAATATCTCCTCTTCTGTCTCATAGAAAACACAACGACCGTCTTCAACCGCAGGGAATCGCCGATTATATGATCATCCAATAACTGTTTTAAAAGTCCATAGAAATCTAGTCTTAGCCTGCAGCAGAACGTATTCGTCTGGTCATGGGTAAACACTCATACAAAACCTCTTTTATCAGTTTTTAACAAGATGGAAGTGTCACAATACTTTCAATATTTGTAAAAGTCCTTCGTTTCATAACTGATAGAAATTATCCTGAAAAAGGCTGATATACAATATTGAATTGGAATATAAGTATTGCAAACTATGCAAAATGAAAATATTTAAATATATAAGGATATTTACAAAGAATAACGTCCATCCAAGGGGCGAATCTGTATAAAAGTTTATCTGAGCATTTCCCAGGGAAAATATGATAAAGAGCAATCCCAGAATATCGACATTACTGTGACAGCTATGCTGGAGTGGCCACCTGTTGATACTAGCCTAGAAATGTACGCGAAATATTCTTGCTTATGTTTATATTACCGATAAAAAGTCATTACGAAACGGCATAAGAATTGCACACTTTACCCTAGAAACAGACGTCAACACCCCCCCCCCCCCGTCCCAAATCCACTCCCAGCCCCAAACAGTCTCAACGCTATGCTTTATATGCATAGGCTACTTTTGCACAAAGAAACGTCTACTAAGAGTGCAAGGGGAGTAAGTACCTTAACTGTAATACGCTTTCATATCCACAAAGATCAAGAATATTTTTTCACTTTTACTTTTTGTCAATAAAAAAATTTGCTTTATTGAATCACGTAGACCTGAAAATAGAAGAGAATTTACCTGTAGAAATGTTCCATGAATCGGATGCCATTTATTGGTAAATCTAAAAGCACACTTAATTGGCGATTAAAGTTAACTTTTAACACACATTTCTAAATGGCTAATAGTCGGTAATTGCAGTAATTTGGACTATTATAGGATTTTATATGGAGAATCAGTTACAATCAAATACCTGGTGATATCATTTAGTCTAAATATATTATAGTCTTTGTATGTACTTTTAACAAATTTGTTACGCATGGCAGTCGGACAAGATTGTTTACTAATGAAACGAAGAGTTGATGAACCAACCAAGCTAAAAATTCTTTCAACTGCTCTAAAGGCTTGAGTCTTAATCTTTACCTTTAACACACCGCAATAGGACATTGGTTTCACCAATGTCACGGAGTCAGAACATGCGAAAAATTGTTGGTTGAGCGAGTTTTAACAGAGAGTTGAGGAACAAACCAAGCGAAAAATTCTTTCAACTGCTCAAAAGGGTCGAGTGAACCATAAGCTTAGATATTCGAATGAGTTCTTTTAGATTTCTGACTGCATTACCCCATTGACAATGATTTGAATTGGAAAGGTGGTCGTCAATCGAGCGGGTTTGGAAATGTTGTATTCTTCGGACTGTATATGTTCATCAAGATCCTCTTGAGTCGCGAAAAGAGAATGGGTAAAAGAGTCACGAAGATTCCCTCCACAACTGCGATAACTTTTCTCATTATTTAAAGTGCATAACAGAAAGACTTAAAACTCCATTTCTGCTAATCATGTTCTCACCATTACAAGACAGCGCAAACTGAGTCAAACTGAGTCAAAATGAGTCAAAAGGAACTGAGCGGATTTGAAAAAGGTAATTGAAAAAGGGACTAAAGTTTGATCGTCTTTAAGACTCATTTGCCTTCATGATTTAACTTCTCATTGCACTTTGTGTCCAAAAGTGTTATCTCTAATGGACTGCATGATAGATTCTGTCAATTGGCTCCATGTAATTAAATAGACGTCAAGTGAAACAGGTTTGGTTAATGTATAGAAATACAGAAGGTTAATAAGGAAAGTTTATTTTAAGATATCAGGAAAGAAAAAACTGGAATCAATTTCTGACAAAAAGAGAAATCTATTAACCCGGATGTCGAGGTTTTTAAATATGTACGAAATGCACATAAAAGATTAACGTTAAGATTTCAACGCAGTGACTTAAATTTACCAAGAATTTCTTTCTTTATTATCTAACGTAATACAATTTTTGGCGAGTACAAAACGGAGAAAATGAAATGAAATGAATGGAGTTTTACGTCCTACTTGTCTGCACCATGTGGGCTAATGAACAAAATTTTACACAATAAATAATCAGTTCTCAGTGAAAACGATTAACAGATTTCCTCTGTAATTTGATATAAGGCGTATTTAAACTCTTTCCACCAGCTCTTGCACATTCCCAAACTGGTCGTTAGCTTTGTTAGGTTTCGTATAAGGTTCGCGTTTGGTTCTTAATGTTATGAATTTTATCACGCACTATTGTGAATATTGGTTGGAACTGAATCGCTGGAAAAAGGTAACCCTTTTGGTTTCTTTCAGGTGTAGCCAGAGTTGGACACAAAAATACTGTAAACAATATGGCTTATGTTCTTTCTGTTCAGGTCTGCTAATCACTGCATTTACAAACTTTCTTGATACAAGAAAAGTGTCTAATGACGTCAAGGTATTAGATGGAGTTCGTACAGTGGCGGAGCCAAAAAGGTTGCAGCCCCGAATGCAAGTTTTTCGGGCTTGACTCTCATAACTAAGTTAGAAATTCGGGCAACCTCAGATATATCGCCACCCCTCTCGGACGTCAACCTGACTTCGCCACAGAATTCTTAATACCTTGACATTGTGAAGATGGTTGGACACAGGCTTTCAGAAATTTCATGGTCGAAGATTTATATCTGGAAAAGCTAGTTAACTTAATCATTTTGTAGAAAATGTTATAAAACAATCAGTTCAATATTCATTAAAGTACAATAAGAAATCTAAACTTGTCATAAAAAAATGGAAAAAAAATCTTTGATCTAAGTTCAAGTTCTTCATTTCATTTGCGTCTTTAATTCAGAACATTTTGTATGATTTCTGCAATCAGGAAACGAGAATAGTTGATAAACATCCGCAACTGTTTCAAACAACGACTGTTTGCAATTAAATGACCCAATTTTTTTTGTCGTGAAGACTAATTATTTTCGGTTGGTTCAAGAACACTGAGTAGTAACACACTCGAGTTTGGCTTTATTTCAACCATAATTTCATAAATATGACCAAAAATACGTTTCTCTTCGCACGAATAGGTTATCTCAATCTGTAATATTTTATAAGAATTTGCACCTGTTTTGGCCTGTAAATAGTCTTTATGGACATATTGAGAATCCGGGGTTAGATAAGATGATGTCATTCATGTGAACTGTATCTCTTGTATTCTCTTGAGAATTTGGAATGACTGAAGACACCAGGAATTCCGATTTTGGACGCAGAACATCCGAAGAGCAGTCGTAACTCGTATCGTAAGACAGAACGTAACATTTCGTATAAGCTATCATTTTGGTTACATTGCTATGCTACATTTGTTATTATCTTGGTGATAGTCATTTTTATTTTACCAGAAAAGTCACGCTTTATCATATATTTTAGTACCAATAAAAGGTGGAGGGTAATTTATATATGATAATGATGAACCAGTGTTTCGCATTTGACACGTTTGGCTTCAAGATTAGACCAACATATTTAAGATGCAATGTTACAGAAAGCCGTGGTCATAAAAACCAATATCTGAAGTTGTTTTCAATAGTCGTGTAATGGCATGCACCAAGTATCCAAGTAAATTTGACATGTTTGGCTCTTAAACAGACCAACATATTTAAGATGCGAAACAGCAGAAATCTGTGGTCATAAAAACCAATATCTGAAGTTGTTTTCAATAGTCGTGTAATGGCATGCACCAAGTATCCAAGTAAATTTGACATGTTTGGCTCTTAAACAGACCAACATATTTAAGATGCGAAACAGCAGGAATCTGTGGTCATAAAAACCAATATCTGAAGTTGTTTTCAATAGTCGCGTTTAACACAATGCTACCAGGAACATCTGTATCGGTTTTAAGTCATTCCAGAAACATTATTGGTGATTAAGGGCCATACCAGAACGGTGGTGTTTCAACCCTGTTGTCTATTAAACCTCGGCTAATGTGTTATCAGTAGTAAGGTATTATACCATTATAAAGATATAATCAATGAAAGGCATGGAATTGAAGACGGGATATTATAGAGAATGTTTTACAGTCAGCAAACTTTAGATAACTTGTCTTCAGTGGACTGGAGAATAGTTAAATAACACATCTTTATTGGTTCTTGCCACTTTCATTGCCAGTTTACAATTTTCGTACACTGTTCTGCCAGATTTTACACCGATTTTATTGTTATACATTTAGTTCACTGATGGAGGTTATTAAAAAACGCTGGAGTGGTTTATAGCTCTTGTATTATTATTTTATAAGGAGACCTAGTTGTGTTTTAAACATGATATCTGTCAAAATGTGAGCTGAAATCATACACGATTTGACCATTTACTGATATAGGTGCTAGTTATTTTCTGTGTATTCCATTCTTGCGACTTTTTCAAGTAAAATCACAATAACTTCGTTTAATTGTAAAATTATTCGTGTGAAACGTTGTGTCATGAACATTGGAACTTTTACAAAGTATTTGTTAACTTTTACCAGGAACTTTTACCAGGAACTTTTACAGCGTATTTGTTAACTTTACCAGGAACTTTTACCAGGAACTTTTACAGCGTATTTGTTAACTTTTACCATAAACTTTTACCAGGAACTTTTACCAGGAACTTTTATCAGCAACTTTTACCAGGAACTTTTATCAGCAACTTTTACAACGTATTTGTTAACTTTACCAGGAACTTTTATCAGCAACTTTGACAATTTGGAATTTATTGAAAGAATATTGTCTTCAATCAATAGTAAAATAGTGAAACAAAATGCAACTTACGATCAAAAGAAAAGGGACCCGTAGGCAATTGATTTTAGAGAAACAAAACTAAGAAACAGATTTTTGCTAATCAAATAGTTGCCTTTACAAAGAAAACTGGAGAAAATGAATAAACATTAAATGTATCGTGTTTTAATAATTAATTGATTTTAAATTGAATTCTACCGAAACTCTTAAAAAATCTCCACCAGCACTTGTGTTTGGAGTGTTGCGAGTGATGTTTATTTCTCTGTGCTGTATCAAATCCTGCAGTGGATATACCAATTTCTAGGTAAATATATTTCATAATACTTTCATATATTCCTTTATATTATTTATAGGTTATACCTGTTTTAAATATTTAGGTCAGGTGCTATGAGCTTCCAGTTCTGTCCTTTGGCACGTCGCTGATAGTTTTGCGGCAGTTGTCATCAGCTTACGATTCTGTTTTTTGCTGCGTCGACGTTTTCTGAGATTTTGATGATTGTACTTGTAAAAGCGTTTAACTCGTGAGGTATTTTATTGTATATTACATTCCAGAGAAGATTTTTGCAGGCACGACGAGCGATCAAATCGTGGACATGTTCAGTGTTTAGCGATTTTGTAAAAAGAAGTTTTAGAGGTATTCCTCTTGCCCTTTCAAATATTCTTTTTTTTTTGCTCGTAGATTTAACATCTATAACTGTTTGTTGTGGAAGTGTGTATAACAAACAAATGTTTCATGTATATCAGAATTTAATTTCGTTAAAAAGTAACAATAAATGATAAGAAATATAATAACACACTATATTCATAGTGAAGACATAATAATAAGTTCTACTTATTTTCAGGGACGCAAGCTGAAAATAGCTCAGTTGTCTGAAGATCGCATAGTGTCAAACTCTGAGTAACAACAACATGTTTTTTTGGTTCTGTTTTAATATTTCTATTCATAACATATACAAAATTACTTTAAATTTCGAAATAATTTATAGATTATATTCAATTGTCTGCAAAAGATAATAGAAATACGATGAATATTATAAATGGAAACATGTAAATAAGGTATATAAATCTGGTAACGGGGGTGGGATTTATGTGCCAATTTACTTGGTTTATGATGAAATATTCAAAAATATTTCAAAAGCGTTAAACTGAATATGTCGTCAAATCGTTTCGAAAATAGAACTATTTTTTGCAAAAGTTATAAACAAATGAAATTCATAATTTTGCAATGTTAACAAAATATTATAGAGCCATTCCACTTTTTTGTAAAGTTTAAACTTTCATACTTTAAGGGACACATTTCTTTATAGGTTGGAAAATAGTTTTCACAAATTTTAGCAAAATTCTTTTTCGACCTACACAAAGTCCCTTTACACCACCAAAAGAAGAATGACTTTTTTGGACATAACCATTCTTCTTATTTTGAAGCTAGCGGATATTCGTGCATAAATTTTCAATGATTATGTGGGTAGCTATACGCACTCAAAAGAACTTTTGTTTCCTACTCGCAAACAATGTTGTAATTTTGCTTGGCATAGTTATCCGAGTCTGCAACAGTTCCTGGTATCGCTGAAGGATTAAGATTGGGACATTCAACTAACTATGTCTTATGAGTTAATATGATAAGGTCTATGAATTATGTATGTTTTCTAGATTGGTATAATATTGTAAGGTTTATGATATCGTTTCCAATCTTTATTAAGTTGTATCAAGTTACTATACTTGTCTCCATCTGTTGTCTCCTTACCGTTATTTAGACAATATCATCTTTGTTGTTTTACCGGCTATATCATGACAGCATCAGATGAATGCCCCACCTTCAACTTTTTTTTAAACGCTTGCTATTATAGATGTAAATCCCATCTTCAACGACGCTAACGTTTGCTATTTTAGAATAAATCCCACCTTCAACGACATAAACGTTTGCTATTATAGGTGTAAATTCCATCTTCAACGACGCTAACGTTTGCTAAACAAACCATGACTCTCTACAACCCTTTTACTCATAGCACATTTTTATGCGTAAGCGTAGATCACGATCAAACGATTTCTAAACTCTTTAATCAGTAGGAAGTAATTATTATAATGGTTTATGAGTGAAGTAACAGTATAGAGGTAGTATTGTTGCTGTCAGTTATACAACAGAATGATACATGACATACTAACCAATATATCATACCAATATCTTCTACTGCTTTCTTAATCTCAGTAATTTCCTAATTCACCGCTGATCATCGTAAACAGTTCGGTGCTGTGATTTTGAGCGTCGCTGGGAAAACCTGGTATGCTTACTCCTCCTTACTTCTACTCTGTCAATTGGGCAACCTTTCCTAAATGTCCTAAAATAATCTTAGGCTACATTTTTGGTTGGTTTACCAAGGATGCTCGAACGTACGCACAGTTCAAAAAATTCTGAATTAGGAATGTATGACTGTTCCTCGAAATAACAATTCTCTTTTAGATTTTCTTTAGTACAAAATTCTGTAGTACATGTACTTAATATAAAGTTATCAAAGAAAGCTTTATTGTCTTAGAACATCTTAGAACAAAACATTATCGATTCACAAGAACAATTTTGAAGGAAAAAAATTCTTCATGTAATGAATTTCGGTTTCGTAGAAAATAAAATTAACAGTAAATCATTATGCTTTATTATAAGAATGGAGAGAAGATTCATAGAGATTATTAATATTTTAATCAACACAATACTAGTGTAATTTATTACAGTTGAAATAGATACCAGCTGATTCATCAAGACAATCATCTCCACAATGTCAAGCTACTACGAACTGGGTCTGATACTATCTTCACAATGTCAAGCTATTACGAACTGTGTCTAATACTATCTTCACAATGTCAAGCTATTACGAACTGTGTCTAATACTATCTTCACAATGTCAAGCTATTACGAACTGTGTCTAATACTATCTTCACAATGTCAAGCTACTACGAACTGTGTCTAATACTATCTTCACAATGTCAAGCTATTACGAACTGTGTCTAATACTATCTTCACAATGTCAAGCTATTACGAACTGTGTCTAATACTATCTTCACAATGTCAAGCTACTACGAACTGTGTCTAATACTATCTTCACAATGTCAAGCTATTACGAATTGTGTCTAATACTATCTTCACAATGTCAAGCTACTACGAACTGTGTCTAATACTATCTTCACAATGTCAAGCTATTACGAACTGTGTCTAATACTATCTTCACAATGTCAAGCTATTACGAACTGTGTCTAATACTATCTTCACAATGTCAAGCTATTACGAACTGTGTCTAATACCATCTTCACAATGTCAAGCTATTACGAACTGTGTCTAATACCATCTTCACAATGTCAAGCTATTACGAACTGTGTCTTATATCATCTACACAATGTCAAGCTATTACGAACTGTGTCTAATACCATCTTCACAATGTCAAGCTATTACGAACTGTGTCTAATACTATCTTCACAATGTAAATTAGCTGTTACGAACTGTGTCTAATACCATCTTCACAATGTCAAGCTATTACGAACTGTGTCTAATACAATCTTCACAATGTCAAGCTATTACGAACTGTGTCTAATACAATCTTCACAATGTCAAGCTATTACGAACTGTGTCTAATACCATCTTCACAATGTCAAGCTATTACGAACTGTGTCTAATACTATCTTCACAATGTCAAGCTATTACGAACTGTGTCTAATGCCTTGATCACAATAGCCACCTTTCCTGTACTATAAAAGTTTGTAAATGCTGTGTTTTGATTGCATTGTACGCAGCCAAATACAGCCAATCTACGCATTGATTACACGCGCAGCAAAATCGTTTTCAATTTTTCTATCAAGAGCATTGGTTGCCTGTATTCTGAAGTGTACAATCCAATCAAATCATTGCATTTATAAACTTTACCTACCATCAGCCATCAGTCATCTACCAACTAATACATGGTCTGCAATATCAGTCAGCTAGAAGCGGACGTTAACTTGTCATCTACCAACCACTACCTAGTCTGTGATATCAGATACTTGGAAGCGGGGTAGCTGACGTTAACTTGTCATGCACCAACAACTACCTGGTCTGCGTTGTCAGTTAGCTGGAAGAGGACATTAACTTGTCATCTAACAACAACTTCCTATGTCTGTGATATCAGCTTCTACTGGAAACGGAAGTTAACTTGTCATCTACTAACAACTACCTAGTCTATGATATCAACATGTATGTTAACTTATCATCTACCAATAACTACCTAGTCTGTGATATCAACATGTGTGTTAACTTGTCATCTACTGACAACTACCTAGTCTGTGATATCATCTTCATTTCAATATCTAATCGCAGTAATCTTTAAAAACTTAAAAAACAAATCTTTCCTTTAGCAAATGTTTGAATTACAAATTGGAATTACCAATGCACTTAGTTTTCCCCGGGCAAATTTTGTTTTCATTCAGAAAATAACATAAGTAGCTAAGAACCCAACTAAACTACTTCCAGTTTTCTTTATAAGGGTTGATATGAAAAAGCGTATAAGCAAATATAGGATTAAACATAGGTCCAAAAGAATACGCGCTATTTTCCATCTTTAAAGATACATATTCTCATAATGGGTTTGTTACTTTCTGAACTTTCTGATACACATACAAATATTAAGAAAATCTCTTTAAAATTCTTGAATATCTTTTGTATTTATTAAAAGAGGCGGTATTTTTAACGGCACTAGATCAATTACATACATAAAGAAAAACATGACATATTTGATATACTCTCGCCAACCCTTTATACAGTATTCAAATCAGTTTTAAGAATTTAAAGAAAACTTGTATTCACTGCGGACAAAACTAAAGAGATTTATGAGTCCATAAAGGAAATCTGACTGATCAAAGAATAGAATTGAATGAAAGTTTAAGGGAGTTATGTCTTGACGCTTCTACTTGTCAAAATGGTGATTGACAACCTATCGACCAGCTTGGATATTCTCAAGGGTCGACTATTCATTCATCTTGCTTCATTCAACCAGATAAAGATCTGAGTGAAAAGTGTGGAATTTGGTGATTAGTGTAACCATCAAGTAGCGACATATTTACAATATCATCAAGGGAATCCGTGACCTTTTCTTAGACGACATAATACATTTAGTCCGAAACAGAGGTCGTTTATCAAGGGTACAATTAGGTCCTTAGCTAGCCCACGGTTTCAGCCTGAGAGGAAGGGTGATGATGCTTCACTACCACTATTTGACTCAAAAGGTAAATCAAGACATATAGCAGAGCTGGTATCGATTATAAACAGGACATTTTTATCGCAGAACGATTGGGTGTTGGTTCTTGGCCTGGGTAAGATGGTCTTGAATGAAGTAAAAAATTTGAATATGCATCTAGTTCCGAGTCCAGATTGGTAGCCAGGGCATTATCACCCTTCCGAAACACTAGATGACACTCTCCGACTTGGTTTATGAACTCGACTCCCTTTTCGAGTAACAAATATTGTTTATTTGGTATATCAATTGTACTTTTCGTTGGCTTTGTTTTTAGACTATGTCAGTTTAATAATCCATTTTCCCCAGACAAACACAAAACGTCCAACCGACAGAAAAACAAATGTCATATAATCGGACTAAGATGAAGTCTTGTAGTTGAGCTACAGATCAAGTGTTTGCCTTCTCTTAATTAAAATCGAGGAAGACGCGATACATATCTTAGATGATAGTATGATAGTCTGGATGTATTCATCTAGGAACCATCATCTGATATTACTCGCTCTTCTACCAATTAAATGCCATTCGTTCACTGCGGCTTGAAGATGGCCAACAACCGATGGTTTTGAAATTGATTAAACCGGAGTTTTACATCCTACCGTTTAGATATTGATTCGGACGATTAGGAGCAACGGCATAGTGTGCAAAATTCCACCCATTCACTTCCGCTTTGGTCACTAAATCGCGAAGGGCCTTTGATAAGGATTAATTTGCGATAAATGACGTTATCAAACACTTAGATTTAGTGGAATTGCAAATATCAGTGTCCACGATACACATAATGTTTTTTAGAAAACCTTTTTACAATCTTATTGAGAGGCTTATTTGTAAGTTCCTAAATTTTTTTTTTGCGTATTCCAAATATTGGACAATTTGTGTTTTTGTCGGGACAAAGAGTTTCATATATTTATTATCATAACTTTATTATTTTAGTATATCTGAAATTGCGCAATGCGGCCTGGTCGCTTTTTCTCGGTCTGAGAGCAAATCTCGCAGATGCCATTTTCGATTCCAGACTTTTACTTCCAAGAGTTCCAAATGTCCCGAAAGGCGAGACAAAATATTTCTTTGGCTTCCGACATATTTCAAATTACGCAACTTTGGAATTTCAGACAGAGAATAAAGGAAGAAACAGCCATATATCCAAGAATAACAGCTTAAAATCACAAACACCCACCCACCGAGATTTGAGTCCTCGAACACCATTCATATGACATCATGTAAGGATTCTAACACTTTAACAAACTTATGCTACAGTCCGTCCACAAATATAGGGCACTGTATTCTGATAATGATGGTTTTGTTGAACCGACAAGAAAGATGACTTTGTGGATGTGTTTTTTCTTGACTATAAGTCTTTGTCTTGTGAAGCCAGGGCAGTTTTCGACGGTAATTTGTTTCCTTTGTGTCGACTGACAATGAATGTCTATAAATCTGTCTGAAGCTGGACAGTATTTTCTGTTAAGTTTACATTCTTAATTAGTCTGAACCGACGACTTGATCTATGTTACAACCCCATTCTTATATAAGCTCTCATGTTAACAAAGAATTTCAAAACTTTCTTTGATATTCTGTTAAGGAAATTAATAATAGACAACAACAGCTAAGTCTATTCTGTTCCTTTCTGTGTCGCATTTCTCTGTTCTTTTCTGCTCTGTTTCGTTGTAGTTTCTGTGCCATTGTGTTCTGTTTTAGTTCGGTAACTTTTATTAAATAGACAGTTTACAGCGTATATTTTGAAATAAATATATCATAGTCGTAATAAAGATTTAGAAATAGAGCTAATTGTTCTGAAAACCATTCTGTCTTTGAAAAACCTTATAACCAAATGAAATTCAGATGAACAAAGCCCATAGATTATTACTAGAAGAAATGATTTAATTCCATTGTTTATGAAGCTGGAAAATGAAGCGGAAGTTGTACTGAACTAACTAAGAATGACTAAGTCATATGACTTTTTTTTGATAAATTTGTCAAAGGTAATTTTCTGTCGCATTCTAACAGTACAGCAGAATTCCAAATTAGCTTTCAACAGATCTAATAAATTTAGCCAATTTTCAAGATTTATTTCAATAAATTACAATAGTTTTCTATGTTTCCTCATTAACTCTTTCATAAAGTGAAGAAAAAAATGGTATTTCCTCTTTATATAAGAGACATATATCAAATGATTTTTTATGAAAAGTACTTGATCAATATTTGAGAGAACTGAACAAAACAAGAGAGTATGATGAAGAGGTTGGTAGAATAATTCTTGAAAATTTATTTTGATTTTTTGTTTGTGTTTCGTCGTTTCGTCGTAGTAACTTAATTACATAGATATAGGTTTACAATAACCAACTATTTTCACTGGGAAAAAGTGCTCTATTTTACATTAATTGTAAAACGATGTAGAGATATTAAAACAGAACCTGAAACATGTAGTTACTCAGAGTTTTACGCTGTCAGGCTCTGTTTTAATGGAGATTCTATTAATCAGTAAGGTGAAAGGGGCGAGCAGGGGCCACAGATATAATGTTAACCTTCAGAGATAACTTATACATAAATCTTTTAACGTTTCGATAAATAGTCACAAAAATACCTTTTTAATACATTTTACTTATTGACTTAATATATATGCTAGTAAAGTTGCGAAAAGGCGACAACATAAATCAATCTGTGAAATGAATATCATTCCATTTGCAGAACAGAAAAATTCTTGATATAGGTTTATTTGAATCAAAGCCATGGAGGATTTTACCTTTACGATAAGTCACGTGATTGTTCGTTTTTAGAGATGGCGTGTAGGTAGGTAAGTTGGTGACGGTCCGCTTTAACCACTTATCTATTTCCGGTGATGTCCCGTTGTCCGTGACGACCAGCTGAATAGGACAGCCTGAGACATTCAGTAATTTGTTAGTTAAATAGGAAACCATTTCAATTTCTGAAATACAGCGATACAATTTGACTGTTACACTTGAAGTATCTACACGACCGCGTCTAACCGAGGAGAAACCTCTTCTTAGACAGAAGAAAAATAGAGATCTTGCATGAAAGGAATCAGGCAAAGTTTCTCGTGGATGTCACTCAGCTGTCGACACAATTGGATGACTGATCTTCAGACGTACTTTAAGTTAATTGTAATTAAAATACGTCTGGTGGATATTCTTTTTTTTCGTGTCATATCAGTTTTATTGGAAACATTTCCATCTGTCTTTGTGTTTTTTAGTGTAGACATGTATTTTATGAATCTTAAAGATCCTGGATTTAATTGAATCGTGTCATATCTAAAGGAAGAATATGTTTTTATTTGATTCCTCAAACTCTTGGTTGTCATCTGAGGTCAGACAAATTAAGCAATCTCGCTTGGAACAGTGTGGGAATATCATAGATAAAGGGGTGCGGCATCGGGGGTCAAAACTAGAAAATAGATTTACAACAGCAATGTGATGGGGAAATAGAATTTGAGAACTTAAATCTTGTTGCTTCACAAACAGTAATGTTTATTATCTGCTTTTCATTTTGCTTTCCATTCAGATAAGAGCATATTTCGGTAATAAATGTTTTTGATTTAAGCTCACGGACTGTGACAAACACTAAAATTGGGTTTTATTACTTTAGCGCCCTAAAATCAAAAACTTTATTGAGGATGTTCCAGTCATCTGATTTGTCAATCGCTAAAATCGGGATTTTAAGTTTTGATTTACTTTTATGATCCGAACAAATTACTGTGTTACTTAAAATCAGAATTTTATCTTAAATGTCTAGTTAGATTGTGGTTATTCCACTCTTTTGAATGTTAATGTTCACGTGACATATTTTTAAATGTAGGCCTTTTCAGATCTTTCATGCAGTGCAAAGACTAAAGAAACATTGCTATCTAGTTTTAATCAGGTGGTGAATTTGTATATAATCTGTAAATAAATAGGCCACATTCCACAAACAATTTTACTATCTATCTTTGTCGTAATAATGTTATTTCTCAATTTCCAATTCCACTTCTACGACACTAACGATGGTTTATAACTGTATATCATTCGCCCACAGATTGTAATGCAAAGTCCAAAGTTTAAAACCTGGTTATCAGTCTATACTTGACTTTATTTGATCAGCTTTCGACTAAGATCTTAACCATTTAATTTCAACTGAAAAGCTATTATTTTAATTCAATGGTAAAATAACTATTAAGTGATGAGATTTCCCCCGCTTTCAGTAGTGTACACAAACCGGTAATAATACGTCGCCATTTAATTGAAATAACTATCGCAGCTTTTAAAGAAAGTTCCTGCAACTTTTATCAGGAAACGAAGGTTTTCAGGTAAATAAATGTCAGTGTATTTTGGAAGAATATAATAATGGCTAACTGCATCAGTAATATCACAGTACAGGTAGCTGAAGATCATTGGTGATAAGGGATGGTAGCCAACTTCGGAAGCACTCGTTACTCATTATTCTTGGAGATTTATTTTTCAGAGGTGATGATAGCCAAAAACTAAAGGCAATAAGTGTTATTTTCTAGAGACAGAACCTTAACACAAATTCATTCATCTCAAATATATCGTATCTGATTAATGTTAAGATTTGAATGTTTCGTTTCTAATTTTTTCTGCTCTGCAAATGGAATGATATTCATTTCACAGATTGATTTATGTTGTCGCCTTTTCGCAACTTTACTAGCATATAATATATTAAGTCAATAAGTAAAATGTATTAAAAAGGTATTTTTGTGTCTATTTATCGAAACGTTAAAAGATTTATGTATAAGTTATCTCTGAAGGTTAACATTATATCTGTGGCCCCTGCTCGCCCCTTTCACCTAATCTCCATTTAACAGAAACCATTCAGAAATAATGAAAATATATTAAGGGGTGTTTTTGAGGTTATAATTTGAGTCGTTTAAAGATCTATCTCACACCTTACAAGGAAGTTCTCTCTAAAGGTTACACGTTCTTAGAAGAAGTGAATAAATAACATAATTAGTTATCTAAAATAAACCCTCTTCTATTATTCATTCAACTAATTAGGAAAATCTAATAAAACTACTAATCAGTTTAGCTTTCTTTTTCCAATCTAAATGTGTTTATTTCGATTTCTTTGAGGTGAAAAAATTCGAACTGAAAAATAATATCAGCTTATATCTTCCTTTTTTTACTTTTTAACATAAAGACAATGAGTTTTTTGTTTAATTCAGCAGATTTCGACATTGATTTAAGCATAAGAAGAAGCAATTTAATGGAAATCAGAAAAAACTTTTAATGTCTCTTCGTTTTGATCTTTCCCAAGGTGATTTTGAGTCAACGTGGTATAGTTTATGGAAAATTTGATGGGTTCCTGATTTAGTTCCCAGTTTTGAGCGAAAAGGTTCCAGAGAATTATCGCTTTATTTTTGATAAAGGCAGGTGCGAACAAGAGTTAATGAATGGGCCAAATAATAGATGTAGGTAGACTTAAATCCAAACCACCAAACTGGCAGAACACTCATATAAATTGACTAAGATAAAATACAGAGTTGAGAAACCCAGTCTCAGAGTGGCATCCGGTGCCACTACATTTATTTGACACCTCAACTTTCTAGTGAACTCTTCAACAGGTGCATAATTTATATCAATATGAAATTGTATGTTTGTATGATTAGAATAGCTAAAATATTAAAATAAGTATTATATTTGCATGTCAAATTACATCCAGCCTGGAATACGATATGGAAAATGCTTAAACTGCTAATCCTTGTAGAAAATAACCCACGAAACGGGCTAGGGACTAGTTTAGAGCAACCAGCAGCAAAAGTCGTATTATAGTAGCTTCTCAGGAAATTATCTTGCTACTCATAAGACTTGAGGCACGTGATTGATTAGCTTACTTGTTTACAGCGAAATTTAATCATTAAAATACCGTTAGAAGAATTCTAATTTTCTAGTCCACCATGCGTAATTATCACCCGAAACGTAATTATCTACATAATTAATGACAAATTGTCGCTGGTATTTACTAATAGCGAGACAGCTTACTAGACAGGAAAGTTCAGCGACTCAGCAACTATATAAAAGGGCCATAGTATAATATAATATCAGTGGATTTCATTAAACGCTTACTTTAGTGGAATTGCAGGAATCACAGACGTCTAATTGAAGATTGAAATGGTGCAAATTGATGCTAACAATGTCCTCTATACACATACTAAGTTTAGAAAAGCTTTAATCCTTTTGATTATTTTCTTGTAGGGCCAAGACTTTTGGCTATCAATTTCACAAAATCAAACAAGGAATATTTCTATTTGTAAAAAAAAATCCTCCATAATATTCATTATTCCTCCAAATTTAAATAGTTTCGTTTCGTAGGAAAATTCATTACTTCATAATATTGGCAATGTCCATTTTCACGCCTTATTTTACGGTTGACTAGTTTGTGCGGTTAGTCGGTTGGGATTTTATAACCATCCTGCTAGTGGTCGGTTAGTATGGTGGTGATAGATGGCAAGTTAACTTCTGCACCGGCAATTGGCGCAGTTGGGCAGTTGGGATTTTATTCTAACCCTACTGTTTCCTGCCTTGACGATCGTCTATCGGCAGTAGCGTATTTTGGGGATGTTCACCTCTCATTTTAGCTTCTTGTCATGAATTTTCTAGATACATCCCTGTCCATCGGTAAAACTGTGTCCACGTGTATTAGTTAAATGGTTTGATACGTGACTGATTCTTTTGTAGGTTAAGTTAACTAGTGGCACAACTGTCACGTATTCTCAATAAATATAAGACTTCATCATTACACATTGTCTCTCACCGGAACAATACACAACAGTCGTAATCTATAATGTATCATATTTGATGGTTTCTTTTGTTGACAAAACTGTCTCTAGAGCCTGGTCTTCACACAGTTTTCTTTCGCGGTTTTTAACTTTTGTATGTGTATCGGTAACGCTTTTAAAAGGCTGCCGCTTCTACCGCTTGAAGTATGACTTCAATGTCACAAAAACCTCTTATGTCGCAATGTATTTGTTATTATGAATTCTGGTCAAGCTGTTCTGGTTGTTTAGAGTAATCATGTACTATAGCAAGCAACCTACCAGTGTTATTGGGCGTTTGGGGCTTTATCTCTGATTCTAACAGTTCAAAATATGTAGTTCAGATATGTCTAAACAGGGAAAACGAACAGGATTGGGTGGTTACCACGCTCCAATAATTATTACTGAATAACAGTAAAATATGTTACCTACCTCGTGTGTATGTAGCATTTGGACTGAATTTCAAATAAATCAAAACCAAACAGTCTACCCGTGGAAGTTCCGCTAGCGCTCAGTAACATATTCAGCTTTACGGAAACTGCCGAAAATTGCCGAAAGATTCAAGACATTACGTTGAAAAATGCTGCTACTGCGTAGATTATACCTAATCTTAAATTCCAATGGACAAGACCGTTACAGATATATCTACCACCAGACCTATCTTATAGATATTTGCCTTCTATCACGCAGTTGCTGTCAAATAGTAACGGATTATATTGAATAAATTTACATATTGTTAGCCAAATGTCAGTTAATCTTTCAATTCAATATGCAATTATTTCTTACTTTAGCATAGACACGATGGACTTGTTGAAAACTACTGTGACGTGCTCTTAACTTGTTGACATTAATTTCTTGAAGTTCACCGAAAAATATCTAATATAAATAAACTGAAATGAAAATATAAAAAAAAATATGTAATATGGAATTTATTTTGGAAAAGCGTAGGAAAATATCATTTCATTCGAAATCAACTTCAAAAACAGCAAAAAAGCTGGAAAACTCCAACACGGAAGTTAACATTATGCACTTAAAATTTTTGTATGGTTCGATGCACACAATGCTTACTCTTTTGGAAACACCTGATGGTACTTATCGTTTTAAGAGTCCACTGCTATACATTACTATTTCCTATTTTGTCATGCTTTGGATGCGATTTATTGTTCAATGGAATTGTTTTGCTTGTAGGCCTACATCTTTACAAAGCTATTACGAATTTCTACCTTGAGTGAAATAGCCACCTTTCTTGTATCATGGAATGCAGCAATTTGATTGGATTGTACACCAGCGAATACAACGAATCAGAGCTCACGACAGACATACTGGAAACAATGGCGTACAATCCAACCAGATCCCTGCATTTACAAACTTTCGTGATACAAGACAGGTAGCTAATGATGTCAAGATATAAGAAGAAGTTCTTAGAAGCTCGACATTGTGAAGATGGTAGGTTAACAGATTTTTATTTTTACATGAATATCGACTTGATATTGAAGCACATTTGAACTAAGCGTTCTAAGGGTGATATCCTGATTTATCGTCGCATCATTACGTAAATTGAATTATTTCTTGTATATTTACCGGAATTACCAATTTTTCAATTTTACGGTAAGGTAATGGGTGCGTTTTTTTCATTAACATCATAGGCTTATAGACTAATTTTATCAATACAATTTTTTATGAGGCGTGATCATATCGGATATGGTCTTTAAAATTCAATTTACGCCATTTGTTGCAATCTTCAAACTATGTAAAGTCTAGTTTATGTTCGATTGTGTATAGCAGAGCTAGTCGTTCCGAATCTGTGAAGAAAAACGCTCCGCAAACGAACTAAACTCTTGGCATTGATCTTAACCGAATTTTCAGTTCCCATTTACCACCGAGTCGACTGGAATTATGGATGAAGATGACTTATTCAAGTTCATCAGAGTTTCACACACTGACAGAGATTAGAAACCCACATAACCAAGCAATTGGCATCGGGTTAAAAATCAAATCTCTAACCGACTGTGCAACAGAAACCGACAAAACTCGAGAAGCAACCAGAAGACACAGTGAATGACGACCGAACCCAAATGTTAATAATTATTATTTATCTATATTGATCGAACACTTATAAAAATCTATCAAAGTGAGGATGATTGACAGGTTTATGTATGGAACTGCACGCTAAGTAAATAAACCTTTATTCTCGATTGTTTGAATTGGTGGAGATTGCTCACTTGTAAACTTTGATTCTCGCACGATTCGTTATAAAAAGTGAAATAAGTTAGCAACCACTTGAGTTAATATGAAGTTGTCTTGACATCGGGTGAACATTGTGTTATTTAATTAATGTCAACCAAGAATTGGGTTACTATCATTTATTTGACATTGGGATATGTTCGTTAATATTGCCAGTAAATTAGGTTACTCTTTATTAGTTCGAACTTTACGTCGCTTCGTTACCAGCGATAGGAATATTGATATGACTGGTATCAAAAGAACTTTACATAACGGAAAGAAATGGGGCAAAAGTCATTTCACTTTTCGCTTCATGAGTCAACAAAACTTAATTCCAGCTTATTTTCGTTTCTATTTTTTAAAAGAGAAAACGACGTTTGGTTCGCATGAAATAAGATATTCATGTATATCCTTAGATTGATATAGAGAACTTTACTCTGCTCAAATAAATTGGGCAAAAGTCAATAAAGGACAATAAAGCTGATAACGACACGTGTATATTGTGTTGAAACGTTATGTGCCCAACCTTAAAGAAGTGTGTTATATTCCATAATATTGTCTTGTGTTTTTGTGATATGTGCTCCTCGCTTCTATATGTCGTTCAAAGCTATCTTTGACTTTTAGCTTTATGAATTATTAGAGTTTATTTCATTCCAGTTATCCTAAACTCTTTTCGAAAAAGATATAGTTATGACTTGTAGAAAGGAAACATAAAAGGTCATAGGATCAATGGTTTAGAATACCTAAAGTGAACCCGATCATATGCAACTAGATGGATCCTTCGCGACTTGATATTTCTAAAGAGCGTATATGCCAAGCATAGTGCGCAATAAATATTTTATAAGTACGTGCAAAGCAGACAATCATGTACAGCAATATTAAAGAAATTCAAGAGTTACGTGCAGATCAAATTGTTTCCACGAGGAATCTGCCTAGGCAGTTACATATTTCACATTCGTTACATATCTTGAAATTATAACAGTAACAGACAACCCTGAACAGTTACGGTGCCAAAATAACTTAGGAAATCTATTACTTATATTTATAACACATAAACAACGGAAATTCTTACACCTCCTTCTCCGACATGGTGAATGGAGACCAGATTTAAAAACATCTTCACAATGTCAAGATATTAACAACTTAATCTTCATAATGTCAATTTATTACTAACTTCGTTATCACAATGTCAATTTATTACCAACTTCGTCATCACAATGTCAATTTATTACCAACTTCGTCATCACAATGTCAATTTATTACCAACTTCGTCATCATAATGTCAAGATATTACCAACTTCGTCATCATAATGTCAATTTATTACCAACTTCATCTTCACAATGTCAAGTTATTACCAACTTCGTCTTCACAATGTCAGTTTATTACCAACTTCATCTTCACAATGTCAAGTTATTACCAACTTCGTCATCACAATGTCAAGATATTACCAACTTCATTTTCACAATGTCAAGATATTACCAACTTCGTCATCACAATGTTAAGATATTACCAACTTCATCTTCACAATGTCAAGATATTAACAACTTAATCTTCATAATGTCAATTTATTACCAACTTCATTTTCACAATGTCAAGATATTAACAACTTAATCTTCACAATGTCAATTTATTACAAACTTCATCTTCACAATGTCAAGATATTACCAACTTCGTCATCACGATGTCAAGATATTACCAACTTCATCTTCACAATGTCAATTTATTACCAACTTCGTCATCATAATGTCAATTTATTACCAACTTAATCTTCATAATGTCAATTTATTACCAACTTCATCTTCACAATGTCAAGTTATTACCAACTTCATCTTCACAATGTCAAGATATTACCAACTTCGTCATCACAAGTCAAGATATG
>NW_008710923.1:283202-291918 GCF_000327385.1 Lottia gigantea | reverse complement strand
GAAATACCTACTCGCTTATGATTGATATACTATCTCATGTGAAAGGTCATTAGCTGAGCTGCTACCTATATTTCGCCAAAATATTGTTTTTTCTGATTTAGGGTTTCGTTTTGCGGTTCGGATCGTTAGTTCTCGGTTTATTTATTCCTAATATCTTGACATTGTGAAGTTGATTTAGAACATACTATGTCAGTTACTTGGTAATAAGTATTATCTGTAAACAATTTATATAAAAAATGTTCAGGTATTATAATTTGCTACAACGAAACATGGAACATATCGAAATGTTGTTTACATTAAGGTTCACAGAGAACATTTTATGTCCATATGGTTCTAAATCTATAATAGAATTTCATTCAGGTGTTGGCCTGGAAAACATTCCATATTGTGTACGTATTGTGATCTTCAGACAACTGACAAATTGCAGTCTGTGTTAATGTGATACTACGTCTTAGAATTCACATTAAATTTAAGAAATTTAAAAATGGCGAATAAGAGGCAGTAGATATAACTGGTGTCATAAATAACATAACAGGATCCTTATATAATCCGATAAATCCAAAAAACTTGATAAAAATGCAATTAACAATTGAAAAACGCTTAATATTATGATTAAGCGTTTTTCAATATTACTTATTTTATGAATTTTCCAAATTTCCAGATTTTACAGGGATTCTGTTGTAACTTTATAACACCAGGTAAACTAACTGATGAATAAAGACTAATATTGAAATATTAATATGGAACCTGAAACATGTTGTTACTCAGATTGTTGACGCTTTGTGTTCTTCATACAACTGGTTTATTTTAATCTGTGTTAGGCAAGGCATAAATTGTAGAGCGATGTAGAAATATAAAAACATAACTTTCCCGCTTTGCAATCTGACACAAATTGACCTATTTCAGCCTGTGTCCTTACTGAAGTTTGACAAGTAGTTGATATATATACATATATTGTATATACTATACTATAATCGCATTATAATACAAATCTTTAATTTCATGTCTGGCGTGATTAATAGAAGATCAGACATCACGATACAGACACATTTAAACATGTGAAATTTTACTCTAGAATAGACTTGATCTGTTGAATTATGCTATGCTTCAAAAATTAGGAGAGGTCCATAGGAAACTAAGTCTGGTCACAAGCGAGCAAACTCTGGACACAGGCTAGTACATTTGGAGATCAGGTCAGTAAAAGCGTACAGGCAAGTTGAATAGAGAAAAAAGGAAAATTTATAGATATAAGCAAAATTTAGAGATAATCCAGCAAATTTGAAGACAAGCATGTAAAATGGCGAGGGCGAGGCTTGTTTGTAGGGTAAATCTGGAGTACAGAATATTCAATACATTGTAATTGTAATGAACCATTGATATTCATCGTACGGGAAATACTAGTTATTTAAATTTCCCCGAAAAATATTAGAGCAGCTCTATCTCATAAGTAATACCCATTTCTAGTTATAGTGACACTTAAAAGCACCATAATAATTGCATTATCTTTTTTCGGTAAAAAGGATTTAATGCTGCGCCCAGTCGACCTGTCCATTCGCCCCTAATTTTGTGGTTATCTTAACAATTGTAGTCAACTTTAATTATTTGGTATATAGGACTAAATTCTGCACCAAGTCGACCCGTAAACCTCTCCTTGGCTTTGATGTTACCCACAATTTCGATCATCCCCTTTCGCTTTGTGGTTGCCCAAACAGTTGCAGTCAACCCTTGTTCCTTAAGCAACGTTACAAAGTTGCTATGCAGCCCACATTGATTATGCAGTATACCCCCGCATTGATGATACCAAATACATTGACTTAATGATGATCTGAACATGTATTTTCTATGAATGAATATTATTCAATCTAGTTAATAGAGAGATGACATCAATCTGATTACAGAAAGATCCAATATCTTTTATCATTCACATGATTTCATTTTAACTAGAAACCGGTTTACAGAAACAACTTCTTCCAAGGGTTTATCCCACATTATTCTATTATAGATCTGACGAACATAGTTTGATTATTTTCCGAAAATAAAAATATTTTGAGGGCCGCCCCATCCTGTTGTGTCCTATCCTTTCTGCAATTCCAACTTTCAAACATTCACAAGATTTCATTTTTAACTAAAAGCATGTTTACTTAATTTGATTCCAACACATGGGCCCCAGAAAAAGGCTAGCCACCCCCCCCCCCCTCCCAACTCCCTGCCACTCCCAACCCCCTGCCACTCCCTTACACAATTTTGAATTTATTTGTCATTGCTCAGCTCCTCGCATTTCTATTCTAAGAAGGCCAATTTACTGGACCGAGTCCCAATCTTTTGTGTCCGCCCGTTTCTTTATTTCCAATCTAAATTCACAATTTGTAGTTGAACACAAAAGCACCAACAAACCCTTTAAAAGTTAAAATGCTAAAATGTAATGACCACAAGATCCCACTAATACAGAACTATCATCATTTCTCTTCTAAACCGGAAATACTGGTTTTAAGATGTTTTATTGCACATGGAATTGGGTTAAGTATGAAAAATAGTTTTCTAAGAAGTAACACAAGGCAGATAGATGACCGCTAAGTGGATGCATCTTCACTATATCAAGATATTACGCACTCCATCTAACACTTTAACGCCATTTCTTGCATCAAGGAAGTATGTGATTTGATTTGATTACACACTGGCGAATACAATCAATCAGAGCCATCGACGGAATCGCTGTAAACTTTTTTCTCGTAAAACCTTGACATTCTGAAGATGAAGTGGGTGGAACAAATACTATTTTAAGATATTTTTGTTTGTAGACGTCGACATTTCGTATATTTTTTATATTGTATTCTGTGTATGAACGGATTCCGGTGCCTTAGATATGGACATGAACTTATAGGGTTGCCATTAATTAGTTTTGACATTCTAAAAACCAACGGCAATATAATTTTTGTCGAAACTTTCAGAATAGGTAAGGGACACATTTCTCTAGATTCTGGTCTATGGTTTCCATATATTTTCCAACCAATCTTCAGACTGCCTTTAGGGAGATTAATTGTCGATATATTCATGTATTTGAGCATGTTACTTGTCCAACTTCCTTAAAAAATCAGACGGCCCCTGTAGGACATGGATTTAATACAATAACTTGGAATTATGTCGGTTTAGTGTCGATACTTCAATCTTTACACTACGCTGGAAGTTCCCTTTAAGAATATATAGAAGTAAAAGCTGGGATAAAAAGCAGACTTGATGCAAGAAGAAAAAATCTCGATAATTGATTATTCGCTATTTGATTAAGAAATTAGTTTTATTTCTAGACTAAGAGCCAACTGTGGGATATTATTGTCTTTAAGTTAATTATATCTAGATGAATATAGAGCGATGGGTATGAGATGGGTTGGAATATTAGTCTCTTGGGAGCTGACTTTATCGCTTAAGTAACCATTCGTTTAGAGTTAATGCTCCTAGGAAGTCCTGAACTCTCTTTGCCCATTGACCCTTTTCTTTTTAAACCCATTATCTTCACTTTCAAATCAATTTACTTCCAATTTCATTTAAATTTTGAAAGCTTATATGAGTTGATTTATTTTTGATGTGTATGTTTTTAAAAATATTCCTTTCTAATATATTATTGAGAGAATTTATCGTATGGTTCTTCGACAACCTTGAAAATCACTGTTATTTTCAAAATCATTGTAACATGAGCGTTATTTTTTCAAAATCATTGTTACATGAGCGTTATCTTTTTCAGAATCATTGTTACATGGACGTTATATTTTCCAAATCATTGTTATATAAGCGTTATCTTTTCAGAATCTTTGTTACGCAAGAGTTACCTTTTCAAAATCATTGTTAAGTGAGCGTTTTATTTTCAGAATCATTGATACATGCGCGTTATCTTTTAAAATCATAATTACTTTGGCGTTATCTTTTCAGAATCATTGTTACACGAGTATTATTTTGTCAAATCATAATTACATGGGCGTTATCTTTTTATGTTTCCCAGAAACGCCACTGGATTTTTTCAGGAGTATAACAATAATTTACTCAATACTGTTAAACCCTGTAGGGAGCTGACCTCAACCTTTCAGCCGAAAGTCGAATATGTATGAGTGAGTATGAATCTTGACGAGAGATTCAAGTCTAGTCTGGCTCGTAATTAAACTTATTTCTCGATCATGTTGATGCATTTTTGATTTTAAAACAATATTATATTGGTTAACGCGTAAAAGACGATGAACATATTCGAGGCATGGGTTTGCTTCCTTTTTGTAATAACGTTGGTTAAGAGGGAGTTTGGGACGTACTCACTAATATAATAGGATTCGGATTCCGATCCCGGCATAGGTCAAGAAGGTACCATTGGTACACCATTCGGTGTCAGTGATGCAGTGTGTATGGATGGGTACAGCGAAGGGGTCTCGTGTACAGTCTTTGCATGCCAGAGATTCACTTCAATTGCTATGGCTAGGGTTAGGCAAAATGGTAAAATGTATTTCGTAATGTACTAATTCCGCCACCCGTCTTCCGTTTTATTTAGCTCAATCCGTTGCAGAAAAGTATGACGTATGACATTTCATTTCAAAATTGTCGGATATCTGGTGGCACGATATTTGGTCACTTTCTTTATTTCGCGAAATTGGGTTTGATGAGAGAGTATGGTACAAGTTATGTATAGTTAGTTTGTTATGTAGCCAATCATCTAATAAAGAGCGAATCTGCTATTAAGATACCAGCACTAAAATTCCTCCTTATTCCTTAAAAGGTACTTATTAACTTAAAACATTCTTTTAAGAGAATTTGATGTACAAAAAACAGGGTTTAAATGGAACAGATTGTTCTGAGAGTAAAACCAGGAATCGTGCTAAACTGGCACTACCAGAGACTTAGCGTACTACCATCACGTGACGTTCATTCAATTTCCGAGTTTTATGCCTGTAAAGACGCCGGTGTATTATTAAGTGTTAATTTATTGAAATAAAAGGACTGAGATTGTGTCGAACTTCACGTGCTATTTGTCAAAACAAATGTTAAAGTTCTATAACTTGTTTCTGCAGAGGAATTCAAAGGAGATAATCAGGCTCTCTGTGTAGCTTCCACTAATGTAATGTATCAAGCATTTTATTTCGAACTTGTATGACATTTCGATGGCAGGGAAAGTGACTTGCTTGAATATCTATACATTCCTTCTTTCTCTCAAAATTAGCCATGTGTCTGAAGACAACTAGAGAAACACGTCGGAACGTTTCATAAAACAATCGATAGTCTTCTGTACGTCCATATTATTTTTCTTCCATTTTTCCCCTTAGTAGGAAAACACGTATTTTTAACAGTGGTGGAGCCAGGTTATGTCCGAGGGGGTGGGGCGAAATATCTGAGATTGTCCAAATTTCTAACCTAGTTATGAAATTTTTGCCCGAAAAACTTGGTTACGGGCTGCTGAGAGGGAGGGGGCTGCTTCTCTGCCCCCTTTGGCTCCGTCACTGCTTTTGACACAGAACAATCAAAATGCTTCTACAAATAGTGTAAACACACACGCGTGACTCGTGAGTATTATAAGAGTACGGGCATCCTCCCTCCTCCTATGAAAAAGGTCATCTTGACCAGTTGAATTTCTGCCTCGTAAAGTGAACCACGATCCCATATGTATAATGATAAACAATCTAATTAAAATTACATTACGCGTTTCCTTATTATTTTTTGTCGGTCTCTATTGTAGACTGACGAAATTTTTAATCTAATCTTAATTTGATTGAATGATAAGGGGGCGTAATCTAACGACGATGATCACAATCTAGCTAAATGAATGAGCAACTGCCCAAAGATTTGAAGCTAACTATTGTCTTTTTGTTTGTTCTTAAAACGATATCCAGTCCATAACTATGAATAAAAGCTCAATATTTTCTAATCATACTTGTTAAAGAAGATTTTCTCCATTCTAAATGATGATGGATGGTCTGAACCATATTTCTTACAACTGACATACATTTTCTTCTCTTGTCGCTTTACGACGCCGAACTTGATTGATCAAATTAGAGAAAACCATTGGATTGCCTTCAAAGATCACCCTCTATCATCAATCACTCTATACAGATGGTTGTACTTGATTGGTACGAGGATGATACACAATATTCAATCCAAATGACAATTGTCTGTATTAAAGATCCTCATCATAAGGATAATATCATGATTATTTTCATCAACGTTCTTTGTATATTAGTTGATATATGCATTATATTGTAAGATAAAAGGAGAATTATTTTAGATTGTTGCGACTTAATGAAGCAGTGAAGTAGCTTAGTGGCGTTTCCATGAGGTGGGAAGAGAGACTGGCGAGTATGGGCAACAGAATTGGAAAGGAATCTCACATGCAATTCTTTTTATATATGTCATGAGAGTTAAGGGGCGAAGACTTATCAGCCTTAGTTCTGGGGGTAACTGTAAAAGTGTGTGTATGGAGTGTTCTGTGGTGTGTGGGGGAGTCTCGCTTTTCAAAATTAAGTCGGATCATAAAGTTGAAAACGATAATGACTTGAAAACAAAACTTCGTTTATCCTGAACTAACAGTATTACCCAAGATGATGAAGTGGCGTATCTACGAATAACTAAGTCGAAAAGGGACGACAAAATTGCCAAGAAGGGGTTGGGGATCTCCCAGGCAATTTGATTACAATGTACAATGATGAGACATTTGAAAGTTGGGGATTAAAGTCAGACCAGCTTCAATTCTTTGGGAACTGGAAAAGTGTGTATATGGGGTGTGGTGCAGTATTATCCTTATAGACCATTCACACTACTGATGAAGAGAATGGGGTCATGCGTGAAGAGAAATCAGTATTCTAGATTGATACGTCACCTGTGTTCTTAATGATACTCCAATGGACAGTCACTTATAAGTTAATTTGGCACAAGACATCTCATCAAGTACTGTCAATAGCCAAGGCAATCAATAATCACAATTCATGAATTCTCACGGACTTCCGGCAGAGTTCTTTTTTTTGATACAGCAGTCAGTCTTAATTAGTTATCCTAATCCAGAATCGATAGACACCACAGAGCCATTAGAATACAGTAAAAGACCGCCGAAAGGCTAAACTGTTAGAATACTTAACATGTTTAATGAACAAGTAGAAACATGAAGTAAAATGTAGTTTTACGTCCTACTTTTTTGCTTTTGAATTAGTAAATGTTTCGAATAACGCCACGCGGTGTGCATTAAGCGATTTTTCCTGACAGCACCTTTACCCTCTTTTTAGATTTCTTAACTAAACTGGTACCCTGTTGTATTTGCTTATGGCCTCTGTGCGAAGCTCTAGATGGAATGGGGGACGAGTTTAGGATCTTAACATGTACAACCTTCGATTAATCGCATTATCCTAATCGCACTTAAGACCTTCAAGTTAGGTAGTAACCGTCGAATATAGATCATGTCGCACATTTGATAAAGGTTCAACGGCTATATCGTGTTTTGTTAGTGTCTTTTCCCGTTTAGCACGTATGGCTTCAAGTCTCTCACTTAGGTTAAGCCAATAAACTTATCTATGGAAGAACGCGAATTCAGAATTTTAGCTTTGTCTTAACTTCTTTGGCAGTAGTCTGACATGAACTAGCAAAAAGGGAACTCAGTAAGGAAGGTCATCAATTAACAGAAGATTCAGTCTGGATGATTAAAGTGACAGTTTCGCCATCAGTTTGACCAATCATACCTTAGTCTCATAAACAGGAATTTTTGAGTTTATCTAATCAGTATTAGTGTTCACAGCTGACTGTCGAAATTTGTGTCCAGCATTATCCGAGAGTAGTTAAAATGACAACTCGTCTTTTTTTAAGACTCTAGAAAATCCATTATAGAAATAGAAAGTGAAATTCCTAGTTTGAAAGAATTATGCGGTTTTCGTGCAATTCCAGTACTTCTGAAGACGATTTACATTATTCATTGACCCAAATGAACTCCAGAATATGGCAAACCTGTCCCTTTAAGATTATGACTATTTGTTCATCTTGTGATTGATGCAATTGTGACTTTCCGAGCAGAATGGTACACATGGTACACCATTGCCGCCGAGAAATTGCCAACTAAAGCAGTGGTTCTCAACCTTTCTCAGCCTTCACACCCTGGAGCAATCACCCGGACCTTTCACACCCCATAAATTTGTTTCATCCACATTTTCCGTATGTGATGATGTGGGGTTCTCACTCAATTCAAAATAAATTCTTCTCCTACACCAGTTGGCTACACCCCTGACACCCTGGTCCCACACCCCCAGGGGGTGAAATACCCCAGGTTGGGAACCGAGAAAGACTTTTTGAAGCAGACAATCACGTAACAGAATAAGTTAAAACACTGTCCATTTCTAAAAAAAATCTTATTTTTGTTTCTAACCAAATTTAATATTTTGATGGCCCGCAGTCTGTATCAAAGGAATCATTGCAGAACAGCAAGACAGACTTTAAGAACAAAGAAATTAAAGCTTGAATCGGCTGAAAATAGAAGAAAGAATAAAGCCTGGTATTTCCTCAAAGTTGAGGCTTAGTTCGGATCAGCTGAAGAGAGTGGAATGTCAATGTCATCCTGTCAGTATTATTAGTACTATTTATTAGTAGAGCTAATATTAGTATTGACATGTTTCTTATTAAATAGTCTACTAATGTTACAATCATTCACTATTAACATGCTTTCTTTTCCGCAATCAGTAGCGTATTTTTTTTTTGGGGGGGGGGGGGGGGAATT
>NW_008710923.1:255928-282976 GCF_000327385.1 Lottia gigantea | reverse complement strand
TGTATGAACTGCTGTACAGAGCATATGCTTGGCATTTTGATCATTTTTTGCAAATTCAAAACAAAACTTAAACTCATTTTGAAAACTCCAAAGATCATGTGAATTTGAAAATTAAAGAAAATTTTCACGATGGGTAGTCTAGTGTGACAATCACAGTGAATAGATAACCGAAAGCCAAATCTACGTCTCAATTAGGCAATCCTACTCGGGGAATAAGAAGAAATTCTTCAAATTTAGTATGATTTAAATCTTTCAGATGTTTTCTTCTTTATGCCTATCCTTTACATCTGTGTCTCAGTCGTGAATACTTTTAACAAAATAACAGAATAATTGATACATCAAAGTAACTTTCCTTTATAAAACAAAATCACATTTTGATCACATTTTGATACGAGTCAAATGTGGACTTATTCGTAAAACTTATATTGAAATATAAACCGGAAGAGGAAGTAGTACGTGAATAGCTCTTCAATGTGAGGAGCAAAAGCGTCCTGTTGACTGTTTCAGGACACCAGGTGCCACTGTGAACATGGGTATCCCTTACGGAGAGTCCTCATAGCTAATATAGTTTATTTGGTATATATATTACAATATAGTATGGTTCTTGAAGAGCTTGTTTAGTCGGACTTAGATTGATCTGGTTGTATCTCATGACGTTGACCTATATGGTAGTGACGGGTGTCGTGCGCGAAGCAGACCATGTTTATTCCTTTCGAAACACCTGATGGTACTTCTCTTTAGAGACGTCAACTACTATACTACTTTTATTCTCAATTTTACCATGGACGAGATTTTGACAGAATTGTCTTGCATATAACGGGTTGTTAAAATTGAGGAAGCAAAGAGTAGGACTATGTCTAAAAATCAGTTCATTAAAATGTGTGTCATGGAAGTAAATCATTTTAAATGGAAAACAAACAAACTATTTTTAGATCCCCCGTAAACTTACCATTTTTAGAGATAAACATATTTTTATCAGTCAAAAATAGACTTGCTTGTTTCTAAAACGAATAACAGCAAAGATCGTTTCCCAATCTGTCAGCAAACATTAGAATTTAATATCGAAACTTCAGTAATAATCATATCTAAATCTTCGCCTGAGGCAATCAACAATTTTTACTCCCTCACCATTTCCAATATGTCTAGTGTCGTACAAGATGAACAAACAAGTTCGCCCTGGGGTCACCAATACTCGATTCATATGGATTAGTCAGATTTGAACAATAATTATCATCACGAACAGACATTATTAAGGCTAGAATATGTTCATTACGCTTACCCTGATAACTACTCGAGAGACTCTGCATGAAATGCACACGAGCACTTATTTTTTCGCCCAGTCACACCGAATCGTCTAATTCGCACATGTGCCTGTTCACGTCGACGACGATTTCCTGCGCCCGTTCAAATAGCCTGCATTAAAATTGTAATTAAAAGTTTTCTGCTGATCATTAACGCCGACTTTTTTCCCCCAAATTATGCACAAAATAATTTTTTTTTTTGAAAAGAGAGGCTTGCACCAATGGAGCTTCCACAGAGATTCAGCATTTGGAATCTCAACCGACTGTTGCCGCCCATAAAATCATTCCGTTCCCTACTTGTATCCCAGTTTCAGGAGTCTGGCATCACCATTGGTTCCAACAGATTATCAAGTTAAACATTCCATGTGTAAAAATCATGAACATGTCTTCTATGACTATCACGTTGCTTGCTCTTTAAAAAGTTTACAAATTGGCAAGGAAAAGGAATATGACACAAAGGAGAAATATTTAAGATGTTATAGTCGAGAGTTTGGAAAGTAGAAGAATTGTTTGAATATAAAATATCATGTTTTCATTAAGTAAGGAAGGTGGAGATGATTGTTTGAAATACTGTATAGTGGTTTCCTCCTTTAGGGACTCCTATATTCAATGCCAGACAATTCACTTTCTCTCGTATAAAAGACTAATTTCCTTTTCGCTGCTTGCTTGTTTTCTTTCGACCGTAATACGATCTTTAATTCAATAAGTTGTGTGAATTCACCGAATGGATTCTATAATATTTATCGGGCTACGCTAGAGGATTCGTTCCAATTGCTTCTCTTTGCTGTCAGAGTCTTTATTCCCGTGATTTCCATTATCTGCATCATCAAGTGAAGAAAGTGGAGATTTACAGTGTCGCTAGTCTTTCAATTGAATCTAGGTTTCGTGTTTTCCTTTCATTAATTTCTTATGCTTGGTGAATTTTTTAACATCCACCCTTCTTGAGAACGTCATTTAAAAGAAGCGCTAATAGAAACTGTCATCATCTAAAAGAAAAATCTTTTTCTAGATGGAAATGGTAGTGAGTACACCTTGTCAATCAAATAACGAAGGCATTCATTCTAAAAATTCATTCAGATCACTTCTTAAATTAATAACTTCATTCATGTTATATCAAAGAATCTTGTGCTGCAACCCTGATTACTGGGAGTGACTTTGGGATGGGTGTGATGGAGATATAACTGTTTTTTTTTTGTTTCTTTCATTGGGATAACTAGATAATATAAGATCATTAAATTTTCTTAGGAAAGTGGGGGCGAGATACCTTCTTTGAGAATAAGGCTTTTTGCAATCTGATTCACTGCTTCAGCATACATTACTGGTTGGCAAGCGAGTGGGTTTGATGGAGGTATGTCTGTTTTTTGCGTTTTCTTTCATTCATTTGGACTTAAAGACATTAGATGACTCAACTTTCTTGGGAATGTCGGAGCACAAGATGCCTTCGTTGAGGTTTTTAGCAATCTGGTTCACTGTTCAGCATATATTACTCGTAGTAACTTTGGGATTGGTTTGATTGAGATCTCACTGTTTCTTAATTCCTTTCATTTGCATATTAAAGATGGGTTTGCTTATTTTCTAGTGTCAAATTAAGCAAAACTATTTGATTAACTGGTGTTTCTGATGAATTATCATGTATTATTAATCATATCATTATGTTCTTATTGAATATAATAAAAAGTTTTAACCAATCATAAATGTCCATGTATGTATAGTCTGGATGAACAAAAAAGACTTTTTGACCTTTCTTGATCGGTCACTCATTGGAATTATGCCGGTAAATCTCTTCTATTTTAGCTAATTATGAATTAATTATGTACATGTGAGACAAACTGGTATTTTATATATACAAGTCATTAGAACACCTCTGCTTTCTATTTATATAAGTATTAGCATTTTCATTTTCATAAATAAAAATAAGGGAACCCATCTTTAAGACCACTCATTTTTTTGGGGAATGTGGGAGCAAGATGACTTCGTTGAGGTTACGTTTTTTTTGCAATGTGATTCACTGCGTCAGCCTACATTACTGGTTGACATGAGAGTGGTTTGATGGAGGTATGCCATTTTTTTTGGTGTTTTTTTTTCTCTCATTAGGATGTTAGGAATAAGATTAATGCATTCTAGGAAAAGCGAGGACACGACGCCTTCGCCAAGGTTAAATATTCCTGCAATCTGGTTCACTGTTTTAAACTATATTACTGGGACTGTCTTTAGGATGGGTTTGATTTATATATTACTGTTTTATTCTTCCTTCACTGGGACGAAGACTAATGGTAAAGTGTTGTGGTGAGTAAGATGTTTCAAATTATCAAGATGTATGTGGTCGGAGGGATTGAAAGCTAAAACTGACTCTAGAAAGCACTGACCATAGCATCAGAACTGTTCTTACCTTGAGTCGAAACGGAAGCCACGACACCCAACTGACTAGCTGAAGACAAATTAATCTTGGTAACGATTTAAAACGATCCCTCTTTGAGATTAGGGTTAACTCATATTTCAACCTGGTTTTAATGCAGATCTTGATGTTTCCTTTCTAGGTCTTCTGTGGTTCAGTAAACTTGTCATCCATGATGAAATGAAATGAATGGAGTTTTACGTCCTACTTTTCTGTCATTCATGATCAGAAGCAATTAATATTCTCTCTTGATCGTGTTTAGCCTTATTTCTAACAGCGGATTTACATAAGAGAAATAAATTAAAAGAAACTATCCCTTTAAATGGTCTCTACTATAAAAAATTCCAGAGGGTTTTAATTAACTTCCTTGACTTTTGATTCTTTGCCTTGTTGAACATTTTCAATGGAAATACTAAATCATTAATGCAAAATCGTAATTTTCTGTAAAGTAGTGAAACTCGTCATTGTATGCTGTCAGTAAAGAGAAAGAAATATAATCTATCTGTGTTTTTACAAAATTCTGCTATTCTTTGATCTTCAAAATTTTCGAATTTCAAATATGACTTCGTATGAGATCAATTACAAAATAAAATGGAGTCTCTGCACATAGTTTCAACTAGTGAAGACACTTTACAGCGTTCAATGTTACAAAATATTGAACCATAGGTCATTTCAGGATGTCTCTTTTGGAAACTGAGTTATGATTTACAACAAATATCTTAATTTTTAAGCATTTTAAGACCTTCAGGATAATAGAAAGCAAAAATACAAATGACTAAATACTAATTTTTCCCATTGATGCCCAAAAACACGTTGATTTAGACATCTCATCCGACATATATTTTCGCTATTGTTGTTTTCCCATGTATAACGCAGTGATCATAAGGAAAAATATTTATTGAGTGAATAATATTCCTGATTAACCCGAAGAATATCGTTGCTAGAAATAGTACCAAGGTTTAAGCGATCTCTACTTACATATATAGTTATAATTGAGACCAGTTCATTAAAATTCTGTATCATTCAATATTATGCTGGAGGACTTTTCACCAGTAACTAGACGTTACATTAACCTGATAACGTGTTAACTATAACTTGTTTTCCTACTTAGAGACAGTCACGTGGTAACAACATTAGGTGTCGGAATATTCACGGAAGACAGATTTTATTATATAAAATTTAAGAGCGTGCGTCGAAACGCCAGTACACGTGGTTGGTGGCCACCTTAAGCAAGGTTGCTTTCAACGCTTGCTGCATCTGCACCGTGATGCGGGCAATCGCAACTGTATTTTTAATCATTCGACAAGCCTGGGTAGTTTCCGTGAAGGTGTTGACCATATGTTTTATCATATTTCTCGAGCTAGCTTCGAGTCCATGTAGAAATAATAATCTTTTTGTTCCGTCATATCCTAAAGGCTTTCGCAATGAAATAAAACCCCGAAACGAAACATTTTAAATATTTGACTAATTTGCTCCCGGGTATAGCCTAGGGTGCTTATAAGTAGGCTACCCACAAAGGTGTATTAGTACCGTTAATCGAGACCACGACATTTAATGATCCACATAACAAGCCCGTTTAAATCAATACGGTGTAAATAGATGGCCGTTAAACCCTATAATGACTACTTCAAATAGAGATTTAACTACTGTTAAAATTCCTTACAACAATTTAACTGGGTCATAGTCTACATTTACATTCATTTCCAATCTCCTTATTCCATAAGCTCTTATTTCATCATCCAGACGATCTGAGACAGAGGAAACCAACACATAGCTATATAAATCCGAATACATCGAAATTTGATCGTTAAGCAGACACAAGTGTTACTAGTAGACCAAGGTCATCATTTAGAGCTAGAGTTCTTTGGAAGTGCTCAAAGGGCACTTTTGAACTACCTACAGTGATATCTATTTACCAGCGATGCCACAATGCTGGACAGAGAATTTGAATTTAAATGAATATATAAATCGGAATACACATAGATTTGCTCTCTAAGTAGACACATGTGGTACTGGTGACTTTCTAATCGCTTAGATATGATTTCTAGTGGTGCCACAATGCAGGGCATCGAATGAACCACCAAGTTATGATGAAGGTTATACGGTCATCTTCATCTTAAAATTTAAACCGCTGGGTGACTCGAAGTCAACAATTCCGTGTTACGGATCTCTATTATTTATTTGTTAGTGATCGAATGGTACTTTCGAATTTTCCAGTAATGCCTAACCGGGATACCAAAATGCATGGCAGAAAAAAATGACAATTCCGTGTTACAGAAGTTATTTGTAAGTAATCACAAAGGCACTTTCGAATCGCCCAGTAATGCACGGCAGAAAATTTCAATGAATGAACCACTCCTTAAGAGATGATGAAGCTTATACGGTTCAACTTTGGCTTACAATTTCAATCTGTTGATCGGCTCGGAGCAATAAACAATTTGTTACTATGGATCCATTATCACCTACGGATAAGATTTAACACCAGAATACAAACCAAGCTTACCATAAATATATTCTGAGGCGATATCTTCAATAGAATTGTCACCATGACTTGGCCTCTCGTGTCAATTCATAAATAAATTATATCGACCAGTGGCTCAACTAGATAAGTGGGGACCCATGGAAATTTTTTTCTAACATACGCTCTCCTGTATTCTGAATCCACATTGCAAGTCAATTTAATGTCTGACAATACATGTAGAGTCCGTGAACTTAGTTCAACCAGTAATAGTTGAGTCATTGATGTAGTAGAAGGTTCAAACACTTTTTAACTAAACTTCCTTGTGGTTTCTTGGGTTCTTAATCTGTAAAACCAGTTACTCCTTTACCAACTGATTTTCTCATATGGAAATTCGGCCACCATTTGACTTCTTGCACTAGGACGATGCCTTTCGGAATACTTCTCATGTCTTGTCGATAGCTCTAATTGGCTGTGTACAATCCAATCAAATAGCTACATTCACTGATATAAGGATAGTGACTATTGCAGTCAAGGTATAAGACGAAGTTGTAATAGGTTGACATTGTGAAGATGGCTACTCCCATGCAGATGTTTACAGTATTAGGTCACGCTACCACAGAACACGATTTAAAGAAGATTGCACTATAATCAGATTGTACACATTGCTCATTATTGCCTAGGGAATGTGCAATCTATGGTTGGTATTTTTCTGGTGTTTTAACTAGCGGTATAAATGACAGAGAAGAACTGTAATAAAGCTGGAGAGATTTAACCAAGTGCAAAAACTTGAAAGAAAGATTGTGTTCTCAGACAGAATCTAATAGAATCAGTATCGACTTTATCAATGAAGACAAGGGACTGGAGTTAAAGGTTGCTAGTTAAAAAAATCTCCACTGAATTCTTCTATCTGATCAATATACATAGAATATTTCACATAAAAACTTAAACATTATCTAAGCTGCACAATGTAATAATAAGACTTCCGATAGACAACATCTTCCCTTGACGAAAGTTCCATGTATTTAGTCACTTTCCATATGTAGCTAACATTGACAAAATATTAACATAGAAACTTAAACATTATCTAGACTGCACAATGTAAGATTTAAAAAGTATTCCGAAAGACAACATCTTCCCTAGACAAAGGTACTATAAAATTTGATATATTGAATATTAAAATGCAGGCTATATGTCATCTTCACAATGTCTGTTCATAGCTTGACATTGTGAAGATGACTACCTGTGCCATTTAATAATGTTTTTTTTTATCTATGAATTACATCGTCTACTATGCGTGGAATAATTTGTCAATGTCGTTAGCACATTAGCTCTACTGTTCACCAGGTCGAACCAGAACGTCACGAAAATAACTTTTAAACTAGTGTCCAAAAGAAACGATACCACCTGTTTGCAACGACATAAAAGAAAAACTAAACAATGCAGAAGTTTAGGATTGGTGTTATGCTTTTGAAAAATCCTTTCACAACATCTGTACAAAAATTTCATTTCAATAAAATCTGTACAACCAATATGACAAGCCATTAAAGATGGGTGGGGTCGAAAAAAGAACATTTCGTTAGAGCACTGATCACAGAAACAACGGGAAATGTCACACCACACGTCACAAAGTCAAGTCAGTAGCGGGTATGTCCACCGTGAGCATCAGTACATGCCAGAACACGCCTACGGACTGATGCCGTCAAACGTATGATGACGTTGGGAGTGATTCGTTGCCATTCCTCGAGGAGACATCGTTCCAAGTCCTGGACGTTGACTGGAGGCACACGGCGACGTCGGATTTGCCGATCGAGGTGGTCCCATAAGTGCTCGATGGGATTCATGTCCGGTGAACATGCGGACCATGGCAAAACCTGTACTTTGGCGTTGGCAAGGAAGTTCTGTGTCAATCTTGCTGTGTGTGGCCTTGCATTGTCATGTTGGAAAAGGAGTCCACGAGGCTGTTGCTGAATAAAGGGCACCATAACAGGCCGTAGGATGTCATCAATATAACGCTGTGCATTCAGGTTTCCACGAATTACGACAAGCCTCGTTTTGACGTCACCATATGCCACCCCAAACCATTAATCTCCGCCTCCAAACGACCGGACCTGTTGGATACAGTTAAGCGCCAAACGTTCACCAAATCGTCGGTATACAAGCTGCCGTCCATCGTTTTTGAAGATGAGGAATCTGCTCTCATCAGAGAACATAACACGTGCCCAGTCCCGCCGTTGCCAACGTCGAACTCGCCTGGTCCAGATCAGTCTGTTGTTCCGGTGTCGATGCGTCAGGAGCGGTCCGCGGTAGGGATGACGTGGCCGGATACCATACTGCCGTAGTCTCCTGTAGACGGTCTGTCGACTGATCCTGTGTCCCAGTGCTGTAGCCGCCGTGGACGTCGCTGTTACGGTGCGGTTCCTCAGGTGTAATACCCGGATGTAACGATCTTCACGGGGCGTGGTTACTCGTGGTCTTCCACTCCTGGGCCTGCCTGACGTCTGACCTGTCTGACGTAACCGCTGCATCAACCTGGTGATAGTGATGCGTGCGCAGTCCAACCTTCTGGCGACGTCGACGTGTGTCGCTCCTTGTTGGACCATTCCAACGGCTCTCTCTCTCTCGATGGCTGTCAAACGTGGCATATCTTGTGTTCTTTTTGTTGCTGTGATATCAACGTGTCTGATCAGCCGTTTTATACAGTTTTATGCACGTGCAGAACATGCTAGAGAGGGAAATGTCACTTTCACGAAATTTACGTTTTTTCCCCGGAAGTGATGACGTGTTCCCGGTATTTTTATCGACTATGCTGTGTTTGGGATGTGCAATACGAAATGGCATGTTTTCATATTAGACAATTCACTTAGTAAAAAACAATTTTGAAAATAAGTTGGTATCGTATCTTTTGGACACTAGTTTATATCAATTTGAAATGAAGGATTAAAAAGTATTTATGGACATAAATGTGTTGAAGAAACAACATTTTTTTTTAATCATTTTAGCATTATATAATAGAAAGTTAAAAAAAAAGTTAGATTATCAGTTGTGAGCTACGTTATTACCTTATTTTCATAATACGATATCTTATAAAACAGGTTGAGTAATAATTTTAAAGAAGATTTTCCATTGTTGCATGTCCGAGAGAATTTCGTTGGCCATACTCATTGGAGTAATTGCGTTCTATTTGAGAATCTAATTGCGTGACCATTGATGAATAAAGAAGCATTATTGAAACGCGATAAAAAGTATAGATTTTGACACATCTTCCACTGGACTACTTTGCTTTCCATTATTTGTTACAACAAGGAAGTAACACATCGTTGTCCTTGCCGGTTTCCTTGCTCATCTTTTCAAAGAACTATATCAGTCTTAAAGGAACAGGTTCACCATTTTCGGGGGTTGATTTGTGTCTTGAACACATGTAAATAGTCTTCAGAAGTACTAAAAATGCACGAAAATCGCATAATTCCTTCAAAAAAACATCAAACTAGGAATTTTACGTTCTCTGTCTATATATCTCTTTTGTATATATCCCAGAATATCAAGAAAAGAGTCGTCTTTTTAACTTTCAAATGTGGATAATTCTGGTCACACGTGGATTTGAAGGATCAATTTTCGACAATTAGCTGTGAACAGAATTACCCAAAAATTACCGTTTCTGAGACTCTGGCACGGTTGGTCAAACTGATGGCCAACTTGTCCCTTTAAGCACAGCAGCGGTCAGAACGTGAGGCATTATCCAAAATATATATTAAATTTCAAACACGCTGCTTAAGCGAGTTCCGTTTTTTGGAAGGGAATGTGTGCTCAGCCTTATGTCACATCTGTGGCCTTATTCTCGACAAACTTAACAAAAATACAGGAATCTGATTGGATATTAAAACTCGATTAAAAATCTAAGTGATTGACCTATCAGATGACTGGAACACTACAGTTTTTGATAATAAGGTCTCGGGTGCTACTTTGCAACCTGTTTTGGCAACTCGATATCTCTATCTCTCGTAAAATCCACATGGCAAACGTTATCTCACAGTATTTTAAATCAACAGCGTTAATGATAAGGACCAATTACCAAAGTTTATAGTTGCCATGTTGACCATATTAAAAGGTTTTAACTTCCATTGAATTAGATAATAAGTGGCGATACTAAACTGGCAGTCTTTATCTTACAGGAAATTGTCTTTGTCTGTCCAATTTCTTGAACTTCCATAATAATAGAGCTTTATAGAGATAGATTATCTTTTCAAGTTCTTTTATCACGACGTTTTTCAATCGTTCACAAAACATGCAAGTTGAATCAACCGGTGAACAGATCAAAAATATTATCAGTAGATTCATTTAACCTTCCCTAAAGAGCAAATTCAGAACAAAACGATTTAATAATTTAACCCGACAGAGTCTTCTCGCACGTTGCAGGAACTTAAGGGATGGTTGATTGTGTGTTGAAAAGTTAAAGAAGCGACAGTAATGGTGTTAACGTCGAAAATTGAGCCTTCAAATCCAGGTGTGTCCCGAATTATCCGCTTTTGAAAGTTAAAATGACGACTCGTTATTTAATGAGATTCTACCATATATATTTAGACAGAAAAGATGTATATTAAAAAATAAAAGTAAAATTCCTAGTTTGAGATAAATTTGAACGAATTATGCGATTTTCGTATATTTCTAGTATTTCTGAAGACTATTTACATATACTCAAGACCAATAACGTCTGCTTCCAGTACGAAGTAAAATTGTAACTTTGTATAATGACAAAGCGACAAAAGCAAAGGCACAGGACTAAAGTATAAAGTTCTTTTATTTAGAATGAACAAAATATGTGGCAGTAATTAATGCTCGTAGTTCAAGTTCTGTAAAATTTTTAAACTTCGTTTAAGGTATTAGAGGGTGAAAGCTGACACCGGGTCAACTCTCAACTCTTGATGAGGATTCGAACCAAATCACCTAATCGCCTAGTAGACGACAATCTAACTCACTACCAACTGAGCTTAGGATTTAGGAGTGGTTCTCTCTAGTCTTGATTTGTGTCAAGGCCACTTTTAGAATCTGATTCATACGAGGAAGTATCTCATAACGAAAAGCGGAATCAGAAAGACTAAATAACACAGCGAAAATCTAGAGAATAAAATGTACCAGCGACTTGCAAATATGCCATTCGTGCAAAAATGATAACAATCACCAGTAACTTAGGGTTGCGATTAAGAATAGCGGTCATAAGTGTCGAACGCAACTGAGCTACAACTACGGAACTCATGGTCCCTTTCATTATTCGAAACCATACAGCTGGAAATCACTATGTGGTGAGGGCCAGTGGCTCAACTAAAATAGGGACTGGTTGAACCATGTCCATGGGTCTCGACCCCTAATGCGGCCCTCGCACCCAGAAAAAAGGATAGCATATGTTGAAAAACATTCCCAAGCCCACTTAAACCCACGCCCCACTGTTCTAGTTAAGCGAAGGACATCTTTAAATGTTAAACGGGTTCAAAATGTATGTCAAGAATGCGGGTTCATCCAGATTAATAAAAGAACGCTATCGTCTAGATCAGGTTAATACAATATTTGTAATATCCAAGTTAATATTGCCAACAGCATATTATATTCACCATGATTGTCAAGTAAGATTAGTCGCGTAGAAATTCCTGCTTGCCTCACCGAGTTTTAGCTGTTTCGCGCATGTTATTATTGAAGATATAATATTGGTCAACTGCCATCTGATAACGGTTGTTTAATGCAAAGCAATGTTCTAAGAAAAAATTATATTTACATAGCTAGCTTATTAGAAAAATATCTCAGCCAAGCCAGGTTGTATGTAAATATTTTCAAGAAATTTGGTTCGTTTTATAAAAATATGACGTTTATATAGCTTTTCCAGTCTACCTAGCTGTAAATGGGCACAGATAATCCGGGATTGATCAATGCCAAGAGGTTTACGGCCCAGGCCCTACTTCTGGAAGCAAGGTTCCTCGTGAACCCAAGTTGGCACTGGTATATATTTGAACAGTTCCGTCGTAAAAAAAAAAAACAAAGTGACCAAACGGCAATATTTTATTCTCTATCGATGAGCTATTTGATTTCTTTTATTTTCCGGGCACCACCAAACCAACGATACAAGCCGACCGCTCAAATCAAAATAAGTATGTCAATATTACCTCCCGGAGCTTTATTCGACCTATGAATAGCCTACTTGTAAGTCGGAGTACCGCCATACCAGTATTATTGCTGGTAGGTTTAAATCGACCTGCGTTAATGGAAGAATAAGCTGAACATCTCTGATTATCAAGCAAGCCAATCCTCTTGTCTCTCACTCTCTATCGGTACAAATAACTTCAATAAGGGTTGTTCGGAAGCCAATAAGATCTTGTTTCACAGACAATTCAAAGACGGAACACTTCTCGCATCAACACTTAATTATTGGCTTTTTCTGCTGATTTAGGGGGAAATCGAAGACCGTCGTGCGTCATACTCACGGGTTCATGTTTTTCCGAGCTGGTCGACAAGAAAGTCAGATGTGACGAATTAAGATCGAGTTACCATGAAAATAACATAGAAATTACTATCAATAATCAAAGAAAAATCACTAAAGACAAGAGAGGATTTCTCAAAATACTGTGAATTAATCTTTCGCCCTCCATATTTCTTTTTTGTATCGCCTCTCTGAACTCGGAACGATCGAATGTCGAAATATGAAGACGAAAATAATATATTTTTATTACATTCGTCCAAAATAGCTTCCTGAAGCTCAATGGCGGCGCCAGTGGGGGTACAAGGGGCATTCGCATGTCCCCGTATTGAGTCAGTCCCTCCCCTAACCCACCCCAGTCTCGGGAGGCTGACGCCGCCACTGCAGTAAAACTTGGAAACAAGGATAATGGACCAGTCTTTAATCCCGACGGGCGAAAAGGAAATCTGACAAAAATATGTTTATCTATGATTGAAGTGATGCTGTCTGATTCTATTTTTCAAAACTTCTATGGATGCATTCATGAGTAAAATGTCTAATCTTTAATACTACATGTATTCTACATTTCTCCATATGTCAATATCTTAGCTTTGTATTTTGTTTACGAGCACATGGACAACGTTGCAACGGAGGGGCCAAAACAGTGGCGGCACCAGCCTCGTGAGAGTATAGGGTTACAAATAGGGGGCAGAATGACCCAAGGGGGGAACAAATGTAAAGGCTGAATTCAAATTCAAAACTATGTCTTAAGAAGCGTCTGATTTAGTGCATTCGGACACATATTTTGGGACAGAAACGTGAAAACATCATATTTTTTAATTTGTTAAAATATAAAGTGGGGTAAAATTGGGGATGCAAACCATTTTTCTAGTGGCGCCGCCGCTGCAAATGATGCTAGTCCCATAGGTTGTTAAAAAGTTAGTAGAAGGTCAAGGATTCGATTTACATTGGTCGAGATAATTTTGTGAATTTTTTGTTAATGTAAGCTTTCCTGCATTTTCTTGGGGGTTGGGGCCCATGGACACGGTTCAACTATGGTATTCTAACTACGGTAAGCTGCTACATTTAGTAGCTTGTATTATTACTATAAGCAACCATTACCTCCACATAAGTTGGTCTCAAGTGCCTTTCATTTAGCATAAAAGAGGAATTGCAGGAAAAATTCAGAATAAAAAAAAATCATAATAGAAATGTAAATATCAGCACATTCCATACGATCTAGTTCAATAGAATTACTAGACAATTGTTAAATTGAATTGATTATGTTGTAGCATTGTGTCCTACGTTTTAGTTGTCACTTTTTGTCTTCTTTTCTCAAGTTCTATGAATTTTTAGAAGATTGCTAATTGAAATGCCGTGAACAAGGATTTCTAAGATGCTTTGCTTTGTTGAATGTTTGGATGAATCGGCAAAATACATTAGGAATAGTATATACAAAACAATAAACATATAATATTCATTCCCAATACCATTTTTTGGATGACCTCTTATTTCATTATGTAAACGATCTCAAAAGATTAAAACAAAAATTTCTGATGTCACGGAGAGTCGGCCATGTTTTGGTTTTATCCCTATAATCTAGCCGTATAATCTGGTAATTTGTGTCATAAGTCTATAAAAGATGCACTGCACATCAAACATCTTCCTGGAACGTAAACCATTGTCAGTTAATGCCAAACCTCATTAATGATGTGCAGCTCGTGACACATCAGCTGTTTTTTCCTGTCGTACCTCATATCACATTAATTTCCCCTCGTATCGTGAAAGTAAAAAAAAATCCCGTGTTGTAGAATGTCACGACTGATTGGCTCGTCTGTTATAAACTTTTCAGTCAATCAATGATCGCCTTATGATGGTAGAGCTAGCTAGGTAGAGTAATATTACTGGGTTATATTATGCCACGACATCGTTTGTGCAGTTGGACAATAGTGGTTTACTGAAAAACTTTGACAAAGCAGGGATTTAATTGGAAAATAAATGTTATTAGTGTAACTCTGTCAGGTTTAATCATGCCTTGACACCGTTTGTTATGTTCGGCAAAGGTGTTTTAGCGGAAACATTTGAAAACTTTAGAAATTGGGAAAAAGTAACAGAACTTTGCTAGGTAGAGTAATTTTTATAGTTTTTATTATGCCACGACACCGCTTGTGCTGTTGGACAATATTTTAAACACTGGAAAAATTGGAAATTATAAGCGATCAATTTTTTGTCTTGCATTACCTTGAAAACAGTTCCTTTAATTAATCGGAAGGTTGTATAAACTGTAACTCAGCTGCGATACTATCACTGAATGAATTACTATGCTACTAAATCCACACGGTTAATAAGCTCAAACGCATAGTAGCTGTAGTGAAGAAAAAACAATTTTTCGGGATACATGTATATGTTAATTTTCTTGAATGGTCGGATATATTGTACCGTGTATAGGATATAGAGTGTAGTTTATTACAGTAAATTGTCATTTATATTGGATTGATTACACGTGTGACAGTGTAGTAACAAGACGTACTGTTGGAAGTAAAACTTAATAAAGTTAATAAGTTTGGATTTACGGACAACTTAAGAACTAAATGGATTTAATATATGAATAAATATGTTTTAAGATTCAGTCCTAACTGAGAAGGTAAATTCTTTTATTTTATTTCAAAATGTGTCATATTAAAAAGGTAACTGTTTCTCATCGAGAATTTTTAATTCTGAAAATGTTTGTGCAGGTTTAAGATTATTCAGAATCATTGTATTTTTTAAACTATTTGTTGGGTTAATAAACAACAAAATTTTATTTTGAAAATGAATCTGTCTGAAATAAAAAAAAAAGGTGAAGCGTATGATATTGAGTAAATTCAAATGAACAGTACCAGTAGTGCGTTCTAAATAAATTTTGTTTTTGTGGTCAAATCGACTGCACTGTACTGAACAACAGGTACTTGCAGCTAGGTTGGTATATACCACGTTAACGTTTGCTTCTAGTGGAAGAAACTAGGTAGTTGTTGGTAGTCGTAGTAGTTGGTAGTTGGATTAATTGGGTTGGATGATTCTGTGCTGTTGGTTTGGTAGTTAATGCTCTACTCGCTGTACTGAACAGTATATATATGGTACAGAACAAACAAGGTCTTTTGCTCCCTTGCATAGAGTGTACACACAGAATATAAAAGAGCGACCAACTAGCAAATGACCCAGCATAATAGCAAACACCCATCCCTTCTCCCTTAAAGACAGTGAACTCCAATCTAATATCAGCCTGCTGGTAAGATGTGGTCGATACTGATCTTATCCATAAGTGACTTTAAGTTTAGAAATCACAGTAAAAAACAGAGCACAATTTTATCGTATACTGCTCCTGAGTTTTATTGTACACAACGTTCTAAGAATTTACATTGTCATCATTAAGTGAAAAGGCAGTTTATCGTTTGACATTGGTGATTAAACGAAGTTGAACTTTATTTGGCCAGTGTATAAAGAAGAAAAAACCAAAATATCACCAACATTCTGCCAACATCAAACCGGTCATGTGATACCAACTTGACAAAATGGCAGCCATTGAGATGGAAGAGTATAAAAGCATTGATTCACCTATCAGTGCTAAGGAAAGTTGTCCCTGTCTCTGAGAAATGGCCTTAAAATGTATAGAGATCAAGGGAAGAAGAAAAATTATTGACCACAAACATGCTTCTTTTTCGCTAGGTCATCAATTTTACTGCCAAATTGAAATGTTACTTTCTGCTCATTTGTCTCCAAAAAATAACAAACATGTAGTTGTAGAATGTTGTTGAAATGCTGCTCAATTGTACACAGAGCACAGTTGGACACACGTTGGTAAAACACTGGACACATAATGGGCAACTGTTATACATATGTTGATGTTATACAACCATGTATGTAATGTCGATTATTTGTCGAGTGACTCCTGATAATGAACGTCTTGAAATGTAAGGCAATTTCCCTGTATCCACATCCTCACAATATCAAGCTATTTCGAACTTCGTCTTATATCTTGACTGCAATAGCCACCTTTAGTGTGCCACATAATTTTGTAAATACAGCGATTTGACTGAATAAACCATAATGTTTACAATTTTTCTGTCGAGGGCTCTGATTTGTTGTATTTGCAGGCGTACAATCCAATCAAATCGCTACATTGCGTGATTAGCTTGACATTGTGAAGATGCTTTGTTTTCTGTTGTGTACTTTCAACGGGTGATTTATTACACAATTTTGATGAAAAAACTATCATCAGTTTATCAAAACATAAAGAGCAGCTAAAAGAGGTAGGAGTTTCAGACTTTTGATATTACGGTATAAATCATAACAAATTGTTCTTGTGAAAATAGTCTTTAATATTTCAACTAAATTTATGACATTCTAGAGATATTGAAAAAAAAACAACCAGAAAAAATAGATTTTCTGCACTTCCCTGTACTGTCATCTTTGTTGATGACATTAAACGCTTCTTTGGTTATGGATTAAGAGTTAAATCTTCCGTATTGATTGAATTATTATTTTCCATGTCAGTCTGGATCTTTGACAGGGGAAAAATTTGTACAGGGACCATCGTTATCCGTGCGAAAACATGATAAGTTTACAAGGACCAAAGTGAACATTTCAACGAGTTAAATCGGATCAAGTCATATGAAAAATATATAGGGGACACAGTGAAGATATCTTCGTGTCAAACCGGATCAAGTCATATGAAAAGTATATAGAGACCTAAGTGAACCCTTCTTCGTGTCAAATCGGATCAAGTCATATGAAAAGTATATAGGGACCACAGTGAAGATATATTCGAGTCAAATCGGATCAAGTCATATGAAAAGTATATAGGGACCTTAGTGAACATACTTTCTTGTCAAATCGGATCAAGTCATATGAAAAGTATATAGGGACCACGGTGAACATATCTTCTTTTGAAATCGGATCAAGTCATATGAAAAGTATATAGGGACCATAGTGAACATATCTTCGTGTCAAATCGGATCAAGTCATATGAAAAGTATATAGGGACCTTAGTGAACATATCTTCTTGTCAAATCGGATCAAGTCATATGAAAAGTATATAGGGACCACGGTGAACATATCTTCTTTTGAAACCGGATCAAGTCACATGAAAAGTATATAGGGACCACAGTGAAGATATATTCGAGTCAAATCGGATCAAGTCATATGAAAAGTATATAGGGACCTTAGTGAACATATCTTCTTGTCAAATCGGATCAAGTCATATGAAAAGTATATACGGACCACGGTGAACATATCTTCTTTTGAAATCGGATCAAGTCATATGAAACGTATATAGGGACCATAGTGAACATATCTTCGTGTCAAATCGGATCAAGTCATGAAAAGTATATAGGGAACATAGTAAATATTTCACAAAATCATACAATTCTCTACCCAGGTGTGCTTCAAGTAGGTAATCATTTATATACTCAACTTCTTGATGGTCTTTTTAAGTATTTGAACTCGGGTAATCAAAGACACAGTAGTTGATCGTTTACAGGTGAACTGAATTGTTACTGTATATTACACAATATGGAAGTGATTTATGATATATTTAAAGCGATATGATGGTTTAATTTTGCTATTAAAGGCACTGTTAAGAGATTTTTTAAAATTTCAATGAGTATCAATGATAGCCTCAATTTGCACCATTCCAATTTTCCAATCAAACGTCTAGTTCCTGCTAGTGTTTGATGATTCCACAAATCCCGAAGGACCTTATGTGATAAAGCATATTTTGCTATTAGTGACTTCATCAAACACTTCTTTTTTTGTAGAATTGCAGGAACTATAGACGTACGGCTGTATATTGGAATAGTGCAAATTGAATATAGACAATTATTTTTCAGAAAATCTCTTTACAATCCCTTTGGGGACTGTTAGCTCTTTACCACTGTCACAAATTAAAAATTTCTGGATATTTAAATCGATATAATATATTTTTTTGTTCTCAATAAATTTCATTTTAACTCTGCTGTTAGTATATGACGTAGGAAAACGTACTGTTATATCACGTTTTCGCCAAGTTTATGAAAATATACGTAGAACAAAAAGTTAAGCGCCAATAACTTTAATTCAGTATACTCTGGGACATTGTGTACGTCGTAGAGACCCTCCTGTACAAACTGTAACAGAGTTGGTTGAAGTATTGCATCAGGAGTGTCAGCAAATTCCTCAACAGGACATTCAAAGACTGATGAAAAACAGATACTTTGCATTTGGGGCTATAAAGGCAATATAACGTACGATCATCCACTTCTTCTTGTTGATTTTTTCACGAATACATATTGTTTTCAACATTAGGTCCCAATAAATACATCTCTGTTATCAAGTATGATTGTGAATTTGATTCATTGCGAAACAATGTTTCAAAATCTGGTTGCGCTTAACTTTTTGTTCTAGGTATATTTAATTTTTAAAATATTTCTGCACCACAAGATGCAATTAATAGTGTGTTTTTGATATGAAGTCAAATAGCTGAGCTGGATATTTGTCCCGTAGCTACAGAGGGTGATGCCCCCCCCCCCCCCTCCCCCAACCAAAAAAAAAAAAGGATTGTCGGCCTGAAATATGCTGACAAACCAGCCAATTCCATTACTGCAATTCAACATTACTACCCCTCCTGATATATTACTTGCCCCTCCGATCAATCAAGTTTGGCAACGAGCCTGCAAGTAACTTAAATCGATTATGGGACTTTCACATCAATTCGAGAATGATAAGGGTATTATATGTAATCAGCAGGTTTTTGAAATATTGAAATAAAATCATCCCAAACCTTTTAAAGCGCTTAACGTAATCAATTGATTTGTCTGTAGTGTATGGTGAGAGGATCTATGACGTCATAAGTGTGATATAATGATGAATGCAATCGATGGAACCTGCCATTTTAAAGTAAATAATTCAATATAACATAATGCCTAGGATAATTCAAATTGGACATGCATTTATTTTCTTTTATGTTCCCCGGTGTTAATGGTTGTCTCGCTCAATAGAGATCTTGGTGTAAATTTTAATTTCAGATAAGAAAATTATTAATCTTCGCTCTTTTTTATGATCAACAATTTTCAACATATTTTCAGCAAATTCTATTTATATATTAAATCCATTTGAAATTGAATGTTTTATGTATGGTCGATAGTTTTCAACATATTATCAAAAAATTATATAATATTAAATCCAATTGAAATTGAATTGATAACAGGAGATAATAGCTACAATTCAGATCGATTCAGTTATCGAGACTAAAAAGAATAGAGGGAGAAGTCTAAAGAAGAATAAAATGACATATTATATATTATAGCGTAGTACATATACGAGATTTTACTTGAGGTGTGTATGTTTGGCTGGTGAAGGGTGGGGGTGGGATGAGCGTTGGGGTGTATAAAAGAATAATTCATTTATATGAAACGTATTTACATTAATTTGAAAACAAAAGCTATATTTTTACTTGATTCAGATAAACGATGTAAAACTTTCATACGGACTTATGCCGAGAACAGATGAGGTAGACGCAATTCGTGTCCGCACCGTTGGTTGATCCTAACGTCGTGTTTTCACTTCTTCAATTTTTTCTTAGACATTTGACTAGTTACTTCTATATTTATTGATGATGTTATAATTTGCAGGAGGTTCACAATTGGGTTATTGGTATGAGTTTGAGTGAACTAGGGTTCTCAGTTAGATCAGAAACCCTATTTACAATGAATTACATGATATCTGTTTATGGAACTAAGGAACCAGAAACTACTTATAAATAGGCATTAAGGAGATAAATGGTAAAAGGACATAGAACCGTATTTTACGATTGATTCTTTAAGCTAAAGTTATATTACTGTCTTTAAATGTCTATCTGGTACATTGTAAATAAGTATTATATCAGATTAGTTGTTCACTTATCTTTACAGCTAATGGTTTATGTTATATGGTAGTTCGGAACTTGCTGACAACTGTCTTGTATACTGTAAGGCAAGGACAAATAATTGTATTAATAATGCATCCACATTTTCCTGGCAGTCTATGAAACCCCAAATTGTTACAAATGACTGGAAAATAACAACAAAACCAATAAATTAAATCCAGAAATAACTTTTTTTTTATGGGGCTGAAAAGAATAAGATAACCGTCTTGCGTGTTGGATAGACCGTGGAACGTTTTCTAGTGGAGTGGACATTTTAAAGCTTGAAAATATAGGCTTGAATCGTATCCAAGCGCAAACCTTTAAGCCGTGCTTGCCAAGAAATTTTGTAAACCAGGACAGGAACGACCAAACTTTTTTTCATATTCATCCGTTAACAGACAAGGAAAAGCTCTGGCGATCATTAAACGATGTTTTAAGTGTTTTTATTATAATATTTAAAGATTTTAACATTTGGTAACGATTTCTAATGTTTTCCGTTCAAAACGCATTAAATATTGTTTTATACAAAGTAAAACCAGATGTGAGTATATATTGGAATTGTAAGGGCAATGACTCTACATGTTACAATTTGTCGGTTAATCTGTAGAGGCAGGGTAAAACCAACCTTGTAACTTACTTCTAACATTTGGCTGATCAGTTGTTGGATTTAGTCAAACTTGGCACATTGACAGTTATATCACAGTTACCACAAGTTGCAGTTAATAAAAGTTGACCATGTTCGGCCTTTCAGTGGTTCATGTTCTTCTTTTCAGTGGTTCATGTTCTACTTTTCACCGGTTCACGTTGTACTTTTCACTGGTTCATGTTCTACTTTTCAGTGGTTCATGTTCTACTTTTCACCGGTTCACGTTGTACTTTTCACTGGTTCATGTTCTACTTTTCAGCGATTCGCATTGTACTTTTCATCGGTTCACGTTGTACTTTTCACCGGTTCACGTTGTACTTTTCAGTGAATCATGTTCTACTTTTCAGCGGTTCACGTTGTACTTTTCACCGGTTCACGTTGTACTTTTCAGCGGTTCACGTTGTACTTTGCAGTGGTTCCTGTTCTACGTTTTTTTAATATGAGCGTTTCACTCGTGTCAAATTATCATGCCATGCGACGGATCAAATAAGATGCTTTGAATCCGTGTGAACTGCGTATGTAAGAACCATATGCTTGAGTTTTTAGTTGTTATTGGTGTACAAGGAAATGTAATTCTTGAGCACAAGAGAAGGGCGCAAAACTCCATTTTGTATTATACAAGACCAAACCTATTATAATATTTATTCAAATCTAGATTCAATCTGTACCACATGTAGTAAATATCAAAATAGTTTCAGTATTTCTACTCAATAATAATAAAATAACAGTTACCTTCAGGTGAGGATTAGTTCTCGTAGTATAAACCAATTCTATTCTTAATCTCATCTTGCAGCCTGACTGCACTCTACTAATGTACCAATAGCTCTAATGAATTAAATATGCTGTTATCTAAACACGATGTTGATGGTGAGAAGAAATATTGTCTATTCATCGATATAAGGAAAAGTACAGTGTTACAGCATTGGCATGTTAAGATTTGAATGACATTTAGAAACGGAGAGCACAAAATCAAAATTTACATTCAATGACTACACGTGTAAATTGTGTTGAAGCTTGATGTATTCATCAATGAGGTACACAAAGAGTTACAACATTGTAAAGTTCAGATTTTCCGGAAACCCCCTCTCTGTAGAAGCAGAGATTCAGAAGGGGTTTTCTAGACTGTAAATGTGTTTCAGGAATTTTGAGAGATTCCGTTATTTACGGAATATAGTATTGGCTTTTTTGACGTACTAACCTGTCAAGATTTTCTAGAATTACAATGACTTCAGACGATAAAACAATGAATACTTTTGTCCCCAATCGCAATTTAAACCTATTTTAATCTTCTTTAAAGAAAGGATCTCATCTCTTTCTTACATATTTTTTACAGATGCATTATAAAGATATTTACACAGTTGCTCTCAACATTTTTTTCCCTGAAATAAGCATGTTACGTGTGCATAACATATATCCAGTCGTAGAGAGACGTTTTTTGGATCGTCGAGATAAATAATACTATCGTATACTATCGTACTGTCTTCTTCAATGCTGTCCAGACTGACAATAAGTCCAGGATTTTTTTTTATGTCAGACTGTCTAAGCCGAGTGTTTCGGGTGATAATCTGTATTGATAAATCAACGCCTTTATATTGAATTACTAATGTTATTTCCGTTTTTCTCTTTCCAGTTCCAATGGTTGCAGTAGACTATATCACCTGCACCTTATCAATTCAATTAGTTGGGATGAGTGATTAGTTCAAACCTTGATACAAACCATTTGTACAACTCTGTTGTGTCTACAGTTACCAGTCTTCCTTCCGTACCATACAGTTATCTTGTGATAAATAGCTTCTTTTAGTGATATACGGAATAAAATGTGTCGGAAATGGCGTACGTTAATGAGACTACAAACGCAGTGGATCAATTCGTTACGGCCTCGGTAGACGCAGCGAAATATATGTTAGTGAATTCGCAAAGACCTGCGTCTTTATTGGATCTCGTAAATGTTGGTTTAACAAGTATTCGGAATTCAGATCAATCTACTGCGACAGCGTCTTCGACAACGACTCCGTTTAGCAATATAACGCACAATATCTTATGGAATGATTCGTCCACCGTCATCACTCAAACGTTTACATTACCTGATTACGACTACGATAATTGGACGTTACCAAATTCTAGTTACTGGAAACCTCCACCCGGTGAATATGTTCCGCGTTCCACTCTAGAAGTTGTGATTATATCGTTTTTAGTTGTCTTGCTGTCCTTAATGACAGCTGGTGGTAACCTGTTAGTGATCTGGGCGTTTAAAATTGACCGCCGACTTCAAACAGTGAGTAATTATTTTTTGCTAAGCCTGGCTGTGGCGGATATCAGTATCGGCGTCGTCTCCATGCCGCTTTATACCGTTTATTTATTGATGGAACATTGGCCACTAGGGCCTCTTTTATGTGATATTTGGTTATCGTTGGATTACACAATGAGTAACGCTTCCGTGGCGAATTTAATCATCATCAGCTTTGACAGATATCTGTCAGTGACAAGGCCATTGACTTATCGAGCCAAACGAACACCGAAAAGAGCTGGCTGGATGATCGGTTGTGCTTGGGTTATTTCCGCTTTATTGTGGACTCCATGGATATTTGCTTGGCCTTATATAGAAGGTAAACGACGGGTGCCACATGACGACTGCTATATTCAATTCTTGAAGACCAATCAGTATATTACCATCATTACTGCCATGGCCGCGTTTTATGTGCCAGTTTCAATCATGACCATTATTTATTATAAAATATACCGCGAAACTCGAAAAAGACAAAAAGATCTCGTAGGATTACAAGGTTTAAAAAAAGACAATAGCAAAGGAAGTAAAAAATCAACTCTTTCAAGTGATGAGGAAGGCTACTGGAGCTTGAGTGACAAACGGAGTCCTTCCACCGAGTTAAGCTCGTATTTAAGACATAGGAACTCGTGCAAAAGAAAGTGTTTATCTTGTTTTAAAATAGATCGGGACTCGGATGCCGAGGAGTCGAGTTCGAGTGACCAACCTCCTTCCCCTGGAAACACAAACGTCATCGTGTCGGACTGCCATTCGTACATCCCGGTGAGCACCAGTGAATCCATGGCCCGTAGTCCATCAAATCATATTCCAAAGACTAGTTTTAAACGTGTCAAGAAAGAAACTATGTGTGTGAGTGGATCACTTATACCATTACTTCCTGTAGATACCCCCTTGTCTTCCCCAACACCTTCATCGTGTCATAACATCACCACATCATTTTCCCGCCAAACTAACTTGTCGTCTGTACCTCTCACAGAGGAAGACGACGATGACGTCATTGTAGAAAAAGACAAAATGTACACCGTGTTTATACAACTCCCTCCGAAAAATATGGAAGATGAGAAACCTTCCATAAGATTGGTCCCTGATCTTGATTGTGATAACGGTGCTAAACATCCTGATGAATACTTTAGTGACGGAAGTCAGGAAGAGGACGAAGAAGAAGACGATCACGATCGCATCATTCCTCCAGTCCGACCACCCACCGGAACTCCTGCTATGGCAAGACGAGCGCAAAGTAATGATTCCGCGCGAGTTGCCATGCAAGCCAAAATGGCGGCTAAGGTGGCGAACAAGGTTCGGAAACAGCGTGCTCACCATAAATTGCATTCCAAGAGACATGAAAGACGCCAAGATCAGAAAGCTGCTAAGACATTAACAGCTATATTATTAGCCTTTATTATAACATGGACACCATATAATATATTTACAATAGTAGAAGCTTATTGTACCAATCCACCATGTATAAATCCTACACTGTATGCTATAGGTGGGTATACTTTCTAATTTATTAATATCTAATAATAATGTGTAATAACGCACTGGAAGAGATTGCAGTCTACCTTGGCACGTTGAGCTTTTATGTAATTTTAGGGCACCGGGTTTCATTTCTGAAAAAAAAAAATATATATATAGATATTCATGTACATGTAGCTGAAATTGAGCGCTGCTTGGGAATGCAAATTTTAAATCTGTAATTATACAGATAACTGAAATTGAGCTCTACAAGCTGGTTTGGCAATTATTTAGATGAATATACAGAAAGCTGAATATTAGCTATACTTTCTGGTTATGCATATATCTAGATGACTATACAGAAAGCTGAATATTAGCTATACTCACTGGTTATGCATATATCTAGATGACTATACAGAAAGCTGAATATTAGCTATATTCGCTAGTTATGCATATATCTAGATGGCTATACAGAAAGCTGAATATTAGCTATACTCGCTGGTTATGCATTATCTAGATGACTATACAGAAAGCTGAATATTAGCTATACTCGTTGGTTATGCATATATCTAGATGACTATACAGAAAGCTGAATATTAGCTATACTCGTTGGTTATGCATATATCTAGATGACTATACAGAAAGCTGAATATTAGCTATACTCGTTGGCTATGCATATATCTAGATGACTATACAGAAAGCTGAATATTAGCTATACTCGCTGGTTATGCATATGTTACACCTCTCTGCACCAAGAAGGTGAAAACAGAGAAGTGTGAGTAGTAAAACAACCAGGTTAGCCAACGCGATGACTGACACACAGAGAATGAGAAATAATGACAACACTGGGTAACTCAGTTAAGCCTAAAGTTCAGCTTTAAAGACGGTACAACGGTGGACCTCAGGATTATACGATGCAGCACAACTAAGCCTGGTAGACACTTCTGGAGAGCACAAGGAAAGGGTTCATATACTGGCACTATAATATGGTGCAACTGGAACCAACACCCCTTTCTACAGCTCTGTTAACAACAGACAAACAATGTCGTACTACCTTCTACAGGATCATCTGTGGGAGGAGAGAAACAAAACTTAGGTATTTCATAGGCTTTATCAACATTGAGGAGCACATGGAAGAGAACTTCCTGTCATAAGAGTCTACAAACTAATATACAACATGTCTTACGAACATCAACTTGTGTAAACTTATATTACATGAGAGAACAATGCAAAGGCGCAATGAATAAGGGTTGCCCATTACCACGTGGAGTGGCCTAACGCACCGGGCCATCCAACGTGTGTGATACTAATAGAAAATACAAGATTTTCAGAGGCAAAGGCCTAAAACACTGACATAGTGTAGTAAACCTATGTCTTATAGATTGACAGCAACATAATTGGCCTTTTATAGCAAAATAATACCTGTGGGAGGAGAGAAACAAAACTTATTTCATAGGCTTTATCAACATTGAGGAGCACATGGAAGAGAACTTTCCGTCATAAGAGTGACTTGCCCTTGCACACAGGCATTAGTCACCTTTTGAAACACAGGCACTTGTAACTTTTACTAAACAGAGTTACCTCCCTTCAACCACTTAATTGTCCTCACTACTAAGCCTTACACATAAGAAAATGGTACCCCCTTGTATCTACTGTTACACTCTCCCCCACAACATAAATGTCGTCCTCGACATTAGGAACATTAACAAAAACCCTTAACTAATAGGAAAGCGTAATGCTTCAGGTCCAACGAAGTAACATTACAAGATGATTCCTGGTACCTGCAGATACCTTTGCTATACTTGTCACAGGTGATCAGTCTGGACAAATGTAGATACTTAATTACAATTAAGATATGAATATCCGGTTACTTTTAACATTAACTAATGCAACTTGACCTTGTCTTACACCTATTTTCAGTTTTACAACTAAATATTTTAAACTAATCATATCAAAAGTTAAAACAACAAATAAATCTTAACATTAACCAGAACTATAGTGGTCACTGAAATATTATTTTACAACCTTGTATATGATGGATTTCCAGCCGAATCATACGTTAGCCTAGAAGGTGCCTTTCGTAACCGTTTTCGACCAGAATGAAGTTCTTCTTGAAATGAATCTCCATTAGATCTTTCATCTTCTTGAG
>NW_008710923.1:234831-255878 GCF_000327385.1 Lottia gigantea | reverse complement strand
CCTCTCTGCACCAAGAAGGTGAAAACAGAGAAGTGTGAGTAGTAAAACAACCAGATTAGCCAACGCGATGACTGACACACAGAGAATGAGAAATAATGACAACACTGGGTAACTCAGTTAAGCCTAAAGTTCAGCTTTAAAGACGGTACAACGGTGGACCTCAGGATTATACGATGCAGCACAACTAAGCCTGGTAGACACTTCTGGAGAGCACAAGGAAAGGGTTCATATACTGGCACTATAACATGGTGCAACTGGAACCAACACCCCTTTCTACAGCTCTGTTAACAACAGACAAACAATGTCGTACTACCTTCTACAGGATCATCTGTGGGAGGAGAGAAACAAAACTTAGGTATTTATATATATAACTGAAATTGAGTTTTATTAACTGGCAAAGCCAGTATTTTGACTACTATACAGATAGCTGAAATTGAGCGCAGGCAGTTGGTTCAGCAAACGACTGTATCCCTTAAATTCGCCACTCAAGAAGTAAGTTATGGTGGTATGGTGTTCGTCCTGATACACTGGCCTATCTTCTACTGCCCTACTTGAGTATGACTTAATATGGACTTAAGTAACCCTATGTAAAAATTTCCAACAGAATGTAACAAGCTAAAGGTCAACCTGGTGGCCTATTAATCAAAATGATAATTAGAAATTGATGAAGAAGTGTTGGCCTTCTATATCCCAAGCCAGGCACTTCAATTTTTTGCCAATTTTCCGCTTGACTTCAAGTGCCACATTTGACGGCCATTAATTTGTTAGAGTGAGATGTTTAGGGGCAGGGGTTTGTTTACGAGATCTCCAAGGCCACTTTACATTACGTTTTGAATTATTCGTGGTGTCATTTTTAGTCTCGGCGTATTTATTTACCATGAAAAAATAATGTCTAACATAGATCTCGAGTGGCGAACGTCTGTCAAGTTTTCTGTAGTAATTCTATGAATTGAGAATGAAATGAATTAGAAAATGTATTCCACTTGTCAAAATGTTGAATGAAGATTTTTTCCGCTCGAAAGATGATTTGACAAGGCAAACTATATTAGTGTTCTTAATTAGATTGAAGGGACATTGGTATAAGTGCGATGTATCGAACAGCTTGTCAAATTAACTTAAGTAAAATTGATCAGAGGAATAGAACGGTACGAATTGACCCGATGTACGAACAGTCTTAAGTGAAAGAAAGTAGCGTAGATTATATCGAACAGATGACAAATTAGATTTAGTCTATCTTACACTTATTGAGTTGGTTAGGGTTAAGCAATTACATTACTATCAATAAAAACTCTGGTAAGGTGAGACTATCTCATTTCTTTCTGAAAATTAGATCGGACATAATCTGTCGAATGCACTTAGATATAATACTGATCTTCTTATAGCTCGTTTAAACCTTTAAACTAATTTTTAAACTTTTAAAAATATTTGAAGTGCAAATTTATTCCGCCAATGCAACTGCATCCACCAAACGTTCTCAGATCTAAGAAATCGTGTAAATTTTATCGATTTTCAGATTGATGAAAATTATTTTCAACTTGTATAAATTGCCAGAAGTAGAAAGTGATAACTTTTTGTCTTGATAACTCTTTTAGCTTATCCTGATCCTTTGTCAACCGTGTGGTATATTCAATGTTTCTTTGTTATTGTAGAACTGTCGGCAATCACATGACCGAAAACTCATGTTCAAACCTTTACCAAAATTTCCAGGGCATCCAGGAAATCAGTCACAATAAGTTTGACTCGAATGGAAACGAATAGTAAACGTAATTGATAACATTTTCAACTTGAGTCGGTGCTATTGTAGGAAATTATAACGTTACTTTTTTCCTTCGACTTCGTAGCATTGTTACAGGTTGTAGTGATGCTTTTTATTTTCTCCATGTAATAAAATAAAACTCACGGCTTAAGTCACAGAATACCATGCTTTTCAAAATTTATAACTGATGTAGTCAAAAAGAGTCAAAAACCAATTAAAAGTTTTATAAAACCACTTCCATTTTCAGTATTTGTAAATTTGATACTTCTATTTTTAATAGGAAGCGCACAAATTATAAATATACTGACTACGGTATACATTCTATAATAAGATAATTCCAATTAGGTTTTTAACGTCTTGTTTGCTGTGAAATAAACAATATTTGCCAAAATAATAATAACAGTCTAATTATGTATTATGTAGATTTTATAAGATACAGAATAATTCATGTGAAATATGACGAAATAAGAGTTGGCACGGGACATGTATTTTGATAATTTGTTATATCATTCAGATGAACAGTTTCCAACTTCTTCCTTGATGCTAATTAGCCATAGAGATTCAATGAGTGATAGAAATAGTAAAGGAATTCAGTTGTCTAATTATTCAGATTACCAGTAGATATAGCTTAATATAATATTAGCTATCCGTAATACTTTTAAAGTTTATAATTTAAGATTCTGACTCACTAAATTTTAACTTCTTATGTCATCTCATTCATGCTACATATCATATCATACTATGTTATATATCATATCATACTGTGTTATATATCATATCATACTGTGTTATATATCATATAATACTATGTTATATATCATATAATACTATGTTATATATCATATAATACTATGTTATATATCATCTCATTCATGCTACATATCATATCATACTATGTTATATATCATATAATACTATGTTGTATATCATATCATACTATGTTATATATCATATAATACTATGTTATATATCATATCATACTATGTTATATATCATATAATACTATGTTATATATCATATAATACTATGTTATATATCATATCATAGTATGTTATATATCATATAATACTATGTTACATATCATATCATACTATGTTATATATCATATAATACTATGTTACATATCATATCATACTATGTTATATATCATATCATACTATGTTATATATCATATAATACTATGCTATATATCATATCGTACTGTGTTATATATCATATAATACTATGTTATATATCATATCATACTATGTTGTATATCATATCATACCATGTTATATATCATATCATACTATGTTATATATCATATAATACTATATTATATATCATATAATACTATGTTATATATCATATAATACTATGTTACATATCATATAATACTATGTTATATATCATATCATACTATGTTATATATCATATAATACTATATTATATATCATATAATACTATGTTATATATCATATAATACTATGTTACATATCATATAATACTATGTTATATATCATATCATACTATGTTATATATCATATAATACTATATTATATATCATATAATACTATGTTATATATCATATAATACTATGTTATATATCATATCATACCATGTTATATACCATATCATACTATGTTATATATCATATCATACTATGTTATATATCATATAATACTATGTTATATATCATATAATACTATGTTATATATCATATCATACCATGTTATATATCATTATATACTATGTTATATCATACTATATTATTCATATAATTGTATATTTCAGGCTATTGGTTATGTTATATAAACAGTACTATCAACCCACTGTGCTATGCCTTGTGTAATGCCAATTTTAGGCGAGCATTTTGGAAAATTTTAACGTGTAAATGTCGTGAACATAGAAGACCTGCTCTACACACCATGATGATGCCACAGATTAATCCTGCAAATTTTTTACCACGTTGAAAACAATCACCTATCATTCCTTGGCTAAAAAACTTAACTCTCTTAGTTTTCCAAAAGTTGAAAGTTTTATGCCGCCACGTTTTCAGTACCACTTTTGTATTACTAGAAATGATGCCTTCTAAAACCGTGTAATACAATTATCAATCGCTCTGATTACTAACACTGTTTTATCTGTTTGTGTAGATCCTAGTAGGTCTTCCATATTAGTGTCAGCAGGACTAGTTTCTAAATTTCAAAATGTTGACAGTATATGAATTTCTATGACTTTTATTTTAGACGAATTCCACACACGAATGTTTTTTTTTTGATCATATCTGTCAGCAACGCTTCCTTAAATTTGTGAAAAGTTGAAAGTCTTTTGTGTTCAGAAACAATTCCTTTCAAACCTTGTACCAAATACTCCAATGATATCGTATTGGTTTATTACCAGGCATGCTTTAGTTGTATATTTTCACAGTGTACTTGTACTGGGTATCAAATATGTTATGTTCGATACGATACAATATTGTTAGAAATATAACGCACAAATCATGTTATTGTGATGTTTCTATTTGTCCACGGTAACATTTCCACTAATGTAAGCAATAAAAAAAAATTAGAAACGATCATAGCCCATCTAAAACAGATTTTGCGAGCAATGCATTGATGCATGTCATTGATTTACCACGGTCATCAGGCAATCAATAAACCAGGTACCACATTTTGGGGAAATACTTGTAGCAGCTAATGAACTTTCACATGAGGTCGTGAACAATAGGTCAAGTGAAATAATGGGATTAACCAAATGGCTCTCTCACCCAATGATTCCTATAAACGCCATTGTGATTGCAGCTTAATGCTGACCAAATTTGGTGTGGATGTTTACAGACAGCTCAATGTTAAACAGAGTGCTTGAGTGTTATCATGAAGTTGGCCTTAAGGTCTAATTTTTAGATTTCTTGCATAACCTAAATACAGTATCGGATGTGCAAATTAAGGTCATCTGACTATAAAAGGAAGCCTTACAAATTGGTGGAAGTGTTATCAAAGACATTATGTTTTTAATATACATATATTTTTCATAGAAAGGTTGATATTGTACTAAAGGAAGTACTTATACAATATTATAGGAATATAGGATGTTTGAATACAAGCTATATTAGGATTTTATGTTTAATACAAATATGACTTACAAAGTCAGTTCTGTTGTAGTAGATATCTTAACATGCGTTGAACATACGATTATCATTCTTTGCGCAAAACGGTCGCATAAGGAACATTTCCCTTTATAATTTTACTGTGAGCAATAGGTTGACTGACACGATTCGAGGGGTTAGAGAATTAGTACCTAGTTGCTCGAGTTGCTCAGGCCGACCTTGGATAAGAAGCATGCTTACACTTTGCGTATCATTATTATCTAAACTCAGTGGGGATACAGGGGTGGCATTTGCCCCCCTAGAAAAGTGGTTTGCACCCCAAATTGTACCCTCACTTTATTTTCAACAAATCTAAATGTCTACCTTTTTCTCCAAAATATGTGTCAGAATGCACAAAATCAATTCATTTTTTGAGAGAATCGTCTAAGACGCTCTATGAGAGGCTTGCGACTATTACACCACCACAGAGTATCCAAAATTTGAATTCAGTCTCAGCAGTTGTCCCCCTATTGAGTCAGTCTGCCCCCTATTTGTACCCCCAGTCTCGGAAGGCTGGCGCCGCCACTGTCTAAACTGGAAGGAAAGCAAGTGAGGATATATGCAAATAGTTTTTGTAGGTAGTGGGTGGGGACATATAGGGGACACAGAAGTGTCAAAATTTTCCTCTCCCCTACCATCGTTGAATAAACATTATTTAACATGTTTTAAGTCCGCTCCCGTGGGTCAAGTTGGCCTGTAATCGACCTTGACGTGATAATTTGATCGAATTAACCCAAACCTCGGGGGTTGAAGTGTTATTGTAATTCAAGAATATTATAAGCTTTGCATCAAAGCTTGAAAAAATTGCCTGCAGCCAATATTATCGTAGTGAAAGTAATTTCTCAAATAAAAAAAATATAGCATTATTCATTAATTTCATGGTGTAATTTTTCATGGTAAAGAGGCATTATTAGAGAATGACATGACACATTTTTGTAATAAATGTTTTATATAACAAGGTTTTTTTTTTTTGCTTTTTTTTTGTAATAATGGTTAATGGATTCCGTTAGATGTAAGCCGCAATTTAAAGTTGACATTCATTGCAGCAAATTCTGTTCCGGAGCTGCGACAATTTATCCAATAATAAACCACTAACGACTTGAAACGCAAAACAAAACCCGAAATCCAAAAAACATATTTGCAAAACATTGGTAACAACTAATGAACTATTCATATGAGGAAGTATATACAAGATAGTTTCCACAATTTTTGAAGTATCACTACAGAATGTTAGGCCACTAAAGGATGGCTATGGTCGACTGGCTATTGATATCATCGGACTGAAATGACTGAATCGCGCCTGCGACAGGCTGGTTGATTGCAGAATTCGAACGCTCAGATCGACGCCATAATCCAAATCATGCAACATGAGGTACTGATGGCGGCTTGCGGCCACCGATATTTTCCAGCCTTTATGGTGCACTCAGTTACACGAAATTCTAGTCAGAATCACCAAGATGCTGCCAGCTAGTGGCTGGCATTCATTGCAAATTCAATTTGCACCAAGAATATCAGTGACAAGTATTATATTGTATTCATTAGGTGGGTCATTTCCGACCAATGTTATTGACTTACGATTTTTAATCATTTTTCTGGCGGAAGTAAGGCGAGTATCAAAGCAGTAAACAGAATATTAAAATCAAATTGCACCAAGAATCTTACAGTCGATCAAAGGATGGCCCGGCTTTGGTACCCCTTCCAAATTTCTTATCAATGTAGCCTACATTAAAATAAATGTGGGTGAGCTTCCCTTGGGCAATTCTGTAGCTCATACTCGGCCCCGCGCCTTATAAATGCCTCTGAGCGCCGTCAATGTTGTCATATTGTGTGGTGGTAGACAGGAATCCGTAGCTAAGACAAGTAACATAAAGATGAGTAATATGTCCTTTTAAACCTATCACAATGAATTGGAAGAACACACAAAATTACGAGAACGGAAAGAGGTCGTTTCAAAGGTTAGCATCATGGTGATTAGATTACATAGAAAGCTCATTCGCTTAACAAGTTTACTTGGACATCGTTATTAAATTGTCTCATCTTATCTGTTATTTAACTCGCCGTAGGTTCAACCTACATGACCATACTGTATCCAGTAAAATGATTGGATGAATTGACCTGGTAACCTCGTGACCTATCCAAAAGACGCCAATTCAAGGCGGCCATATTGTCACCGGAAACTGAATAAATGAAATTGGTGGAAGTTGATATGATAAGCGTGATCGATGAAAATTGGATATTAACATTTGGTTTATTTCTTATTGAAGTATTAGCACGAACATAATCGAAACGCGTCCATGAGTATTATATTGTATTCAAGTAGGTCATTTCCGACCAATTTTCTGTAGCTAAATAATGTTATTGACTCTCGGTTTTTAATCATTTTTCTAGCGGAAGTAAGGCGAGTATCAAAGTTAATGAAGCAGTCAACAGACGATTATGATTCACAAGTCACTTAATAAAAAAGGCGTTTATGAATTGATTAAAGATGGATTTCCTGTATGTTTGACATTTGGAATTAGAATGAAAAATTGTTACAAAAAGTCAAGGATATCTTAACTCAAAGATGATTTCAAAGGGAGGCAATCGGAGTTTGACATGTATTATTTCATTATTCAATTATAGCACCATGGGGGGTCATCAAGTGATATCGTTCTTAAATTTCTATTTGATCGCCATGGTTCATTAAAGTTGAACCGGGGAAGTACCTTACTAACGGAAGTGGTGGTATTTGCATTCAATTTCGATACCAATTATCATCATGCTAGGATGCTCTCAGATCGAAATCAAACATTGCATCCTTTAAGTTTTTGTGCTCATGCACGCGTACTTGAAAGTAAAATGGTGCAAATAAAAGGCAAAGAAGTGACCATAATACATAATACATAATAGTGACATAAAAAGTCTTGAAAACCTTTCTACAATAACCGAAATTAAAGGACAGTATCGCTTAATTGCTACTATGCTCAGTGATGCGTATATTATATATATTATATAACGAACTTGTATTATGTGTTTGCAAACCAGGTAGACAATAACCGTTCTATTGATATCTGAAATATGATAGATCAGTAAACATTTAGACACGATAGCTTTGTACTGTTTCACTTTATTTGCAATGCCCCGTTCAATTCTGTGAGCGATTGGGAAAGCAACAGGGATTATATTATCTACAAATTTTAATACAATATTTATCGTATTGTTATGTTTTATGTTGACAAGGCATTACCAATAAATACCATTCTGTACAAGCAAGACAAATAACAAGATTTGTTAACATTAAACAAATTTATTTACAGAATATGTACAACCAGACAAGAGCCAGATTTACAGGCAAGAAGCCGTGTTAGTTGGAGCCACATCAACAATACCAATTCCATCCTTTTCAAGTCTTTTGAACAATCTGCTTTTTACTGCAGGATCAATGGTAGGAGTTCTGCTAAGAAGCCATAAGAATTTAACATGAGCGAAGCTGCCGAGTTGTTCACAAGAGAATACTAAGGAATAGCTAGTATAGTCAGTATCTAAGACCCAGTACGGAGCATAGGGTGTACCTGAAAATACATACAATGTATCCGAAACATGTAATATTATGAACAATAGTTATTAACCATGCGTAGCCCTCTCCCCGTTTGTCCTAGCCCTGCTCCTACAAATGCTGGTTGATTCATTAGATATATTCTGACACCTTATGGTACTTCTCGTTTACCATATACAATTATTGTCATGCTTTTGTTCGGATATTATTCGATTCGGTTAGGAAGAAATATTTGCTTGTCAATTAACTACCCATTTAAATTGTTTAAGCAATTGGATGTCGATGATATTATTTAATCAAAGGACAGTAATTCTAAACGGCTCTTCATCCAAACTCTTCTATGATGACAATAATACACAATCGAGGATGAAATTGGGGATCAAATCAGGCTGTGTAAATAATGTCAAAGTTTTGACATATAGAATATAACTGAACTGATAACACGTACCTGCGGCAAATCTTACAGATAATATAGATTCTTTACGTACCTGCGGCAAATCTTACAGATAATATAGATTCTTTACGTACCTGCGGCAAATCTTACAGATAATATAGATTCTTTACGTACCTGCGGCAAATCTTACAGATAATATAGATTCATTATTATTGTCTGGTCTGTAAGCATCTCCTTCAGCAAATACTGTTTTACCTTCTCTGGAAAAATTACAGAATGCTAGTAAAAAATGGTATCGTCTAAAGTGACGAAAGAGTAATTTTTAGTGCAGTATTTGCATTTAACCATATATCCGGATAAAGCTACAAGTTGAGATTAGAAACATTCTTAATTTTCCAAACTACATGTATCTGATTCCTTCGATTCTGAGTCGTCAACTCAAATAAAATAGGAATTCATAGAGTTAAGTAATGAAGTCAAACCCCAGATTATCAAAGGCGATGTTTCACAATTTTGAATTCAATGCATGATCAACTCATGATCTGGTCATGCGTATTTATTTCAATAATTATTCCCATTTGGCACACTGTATCACTTTAACGATATTAAAGGTATGGTTTGGTGTAGAAAAAGTTGATGTTTTCCTCTATATTATAATTATATGGACAGTGGTTCAACCATCACAGGGATTGGTTGAACTAATTCCACGGACCCCCGCAATGAAGGTAATGAACCTAAGTTTACGGGCCCCCACTCTTCAAGTTGTACTGAATATGGAATTTACATGGAATCTCTAATTTAAATTTATATACTTACTCTATTCCACTGTTTAAAACTTTGATATGACCATCAGCTTTCATTGAATAATTCGCTGTTACACATTCTTGTTTGTTTTCAAATAAATTAGGTAGTTTGTACAGTTCATACCATTTACCTAAATACTGGAAAATAACAAACAGTTACAAAAATATAACTGACAATTTATAAATGTTATACAAATGACAAATAAATATTCAGAAGTAAAAAAAAACAAAAAAAAAACAAATAAGTTGATTAATCTACGTATTAACAGTAGGAAGGCATACAATAAGTAATCAATTTAGTATATGAAATATAATAACAAGAACATGCTTTTACAAGGCGTAGGTGGCTTTAGGTTTAATAATCTGACAAGCATATCCTTGCTAGAGGGCCAATATTTTTTTGTAAACAATATTTTATTCATAAATATATATATAGAGAACACTATGAAAAGGATTGGGGAAGGGGCTACGCCTTTATTATCCCTCTCCACCAATATGCCACCAGATGGCCAATACGCATGTGCAATGAAACCAACAGAGTACTATCTCTCAATGGGGATACCTATACCATCTTTACATTCAGGACGACATACAAGTTACTCCCACAGATCCAAAATCGTACTGTGCTAGCTCTGGTTGAAACGATACAATTTTGAAATAAGTCAATTGTTTATTTTATTTCCAAACTTACTTTTGTGAGATCTAAATGTTTCTGTGGCTGTGTTTTTGGACATGGTCCTAACCCTGGAACTTGGGCAGCAGATAAAACAAAACAAACAGAGAGTATCACTAGTATTCCTTCCATCCTGATCTCAACGATTCCACACGAATTCTGGTATTGTTTGAAAAAATTTAACCTTTTTATAGATTAGCTTTACATAATATAGACTATTGAACACGTGTTAAAAACGTTTTGAAGATAAAATTCCAAAGGAACTAAATCATGTGGATAAATATTGGTAGTAAAAATAAAATTGTGACCGTTGACCTTTCAAAGATTAGACGATTATGCAAACGTGAAGGTTAAAGACCAGGTAAAAATGTGCACAGGTAGACGTTAAAAAATGTCCAAGGTTATGATTAAAGGGAAATGGTGAAATTAAAGTCCGATGTTGCTGCCACAATAAATGAAAAATATCATCAGTTAATTTACGTGTTCGATCAAGTGAAAAAGATCGTGATTCAATCTATGCAAAAATGCGACAAAGGCTGTCTGGTGGATTTGGAACACGTAGTTGTTTTTCCCACCTTCCCTTGTACTAACGTTTATAAATAAATATTAAAATATGGGTAACTTCTGTGTGTAAAATCTGGTTGCAAAGAAGTAAATTATGTCGAAATGGAATTCTTAGTAGGCATGAATTTGATTTTAGATCTAAAACTAATCGGCTACATCTTTAATGAAATATGAATTCTATTCCGGGCTTAGGGCATTCTTCATAAATTTATATCTGATCTAAATAAACTGTCATGAAATTTTACAAATATACTTGGCCTAATCTTCGTCATCTCAAGCAATGGAACAAATACATCAGACATAATATCAAAAAGTATTTATTGTGCAAAATTTCAACTGCAGTCAGATCTCTTAGTAGCTCTCAATCCACTGGCACCAATTCCATCTTTTTCAAGTCTTTTGAATAATCTGTCTTTTACAGCAGGATCAATGGATGGAGTTCTGCTTAGAATCCATAAAAATTTGGCATGAGCGAAGCTGCCGAGTTGTTCACAAGAGAATACCAAGGAATAGCTAGTATAGTCTGTATCTAAAACCCAATAAGGTCCATACGGTGCAGCTGAAATAAAATGAAATTGAGGTTTACGTCCTAATATTCTGCACCTGATTAGCTAATGAAGACGGGCAACGTGCAGTGTGTAACAAGGGAAATGTTTCCAGGACAGCTATATTAGCTCAATATTTGTTATTTTCCAACTGTAGAGGTATCTTTAACAGCACAACCTGGGTCTTCATCAACAACAGGTAGGAGAAAACTAGGTTGAAAAATCAGACCGGGATTGAACCCTGGACCTTCAGGTTAACGAGCCACCGCGACTCATACAAAGTATCTGGAAGCATAACCCAATATGGACATTGGCAATTGCGTTACAACTTACTAGGCAATTTCATTCGGGTACACAATAAATATGAGATACTGTATTTATTATAACTGCCCCTTATCTTATTCACAAAAATTCAAAGTAATAATGCATCTCATCAAAGAGGTTCAGTCGCACTGAATCTTTGACTTGTACAGATGCTTCTAGACATGGTACCTATACTTACCTGCAGTAAATCTAACAGAGAGTTGGCCCTCTTTACTATCATCTGGTCTGTAAACATCACCAACGGCGAAAACAGTTTTACCAAAAAGTTGAATGCCATTCAATCGCAAGAACTCTTAATGCAGTAATTGTCCTTTTTTATTTTTATTACATTTTGCTTAAATCCGTACAGTAGTTTTATTACACCTACCAAAAATAATAACGAACTTATAGAGTTTACGTAAACCTAGTTAAATAGTTTTGAAAAAAGTAAACAGTTGGATTTTTTTTTTGGTGTATAGTTTTCACAAAATTGGGCAATGAAAATTTCGACAAACAAAAAATCAACAAAATAATGCCCTTATAAAGGTAACTTTTTATAATTAACGAAGTTGGAAGGAGGACTGCTCTGGTTGAGATTCAAAAAAGCATACATGTACTTACGTTTTACCACTGTTATACACTTTAATATGACCATCTGCCTTTCTCGAGTAATTTGCTGTGTTACATTCTTGGTTATTCTCAAATAAATTGGGTAATTTATATACTTCAAACCATTTACCTAAATACTGAACGATAACAAACAATAACAAATGATAATAAATAATAACAAATGATAACAAATGATAACAAATGCATTAGTTTAATTTATACTTTGATCCATATACATCCAAATACAAACAGTGACGAATAAAGTATGTAGTCCAAAAATTTCAAACCATTTATAGGCCTATGTACAAGAAAAATGCAATAAATAGCTGGCCACGTATTCTCGAAACGATCTTAGCGTTAGGATATCCTAAAATCAATGTTAGAAGATAAGAACCTAGGACATCCTAAAACTAAGATCGTTTCGAGAATACGTGAATTGATTATATTTAATATTTAAAATTACAAGCAATATCAAATAAATTGAGTAATGGATATGTTTCAACCATTCAGCTAAATACTAGAAAATAACAAAACCATAAAACAAAATTAGGTTATCTCGTTATGTACGTAAGGTTGTATGACCTAGTTCTGATTTTTCTTTAAACAGATCACAATAATTAGATTTAAAAAAATTAAAATCTTACTTGATCGAGATCTAAATGTTTCTGTGGCTGTGTTTTTGGACATGGTCCTAACCCTGGTATTTGGGCAGCAGATAAAACAAAACAAACAGAGAGTATCACTAGTATTCCTTCCATCCTGATCTCAACGATTCCACACGACTTCTGATAATAGTTCTAATAATTCGACCTTTTTATTGACAATATTTATATAATTTGGATTTTTTAACATGTGTTGTTGGTTTTTGAAAGATAAATTTTATAGTGGGCATCGATGACCCTTTCAGAGTTTAAATGATTTGATGTCATGATCAAACGTATGGTCACAGGGCATGCACCTATACACTTTTCAATGACAAGCTAGGTTTAACAGAAGGTTCTATTCCGTTCCGATGTATGTGTACATCTGGAATACTTAACCACTGAGTTTCTTTGAAATTCCTATGGGTATTGAATGAATGTGCTGAATATAGAAACGTCATGTTGAATCATGGGGAATTATTCACGAAAACTTAAGATGATTCCAATCTAAGTGTTCCAATTTAAGTAGGCGAGACATTTTGTTTTGTTTCTAGTTATTTTAATGCTGTCCAGCACACTTTTTATGGTTTCAACAAGCAAAAGATACACCACAAGAAAATCCGTACAAGAAAGACAAAATCGAGAGTAAAAGTTGCATAGTACTAGTACCACCAGGTGTTTCTAAAAGAGTAAGCACAATCTACACAACGGATCTATTAAGATTATTTATTAACAAAGACTTTATTTACATCCAGATCTTCCAGTAGTTTTCAATCCACTGGAACCGATTCCATCTTTTTCCAATCTTTTGAATAGTTTGTCTTTTACTGCAGGATCAATGGTAGGAGTTCTGCTTAAAATCCAGACAAATTTGGCATGAGCCAACTTACCGAGTTGTTCACAAGAGAATACTAAGGAATAGCTGGTATAGTCAGTATCTAAAACCCAATAAGGAGCATACGGTGCGGCTGAAAGATAAAAGATTAAAATATACAACAGTAACCTGATAGGTAACAAGGTACGATTTATGGGTACTTGGATTTAAGTCATACGAAACTACATGGCGAGTGTTATTTCACCTAAAAAAAACATACGGAGTTTTGTATGGGATTTAAGCTTCACCAGTTGGTCAACCGGCTTATAAGACCACTTTATCGTATCTTTATTATGTCTTTATACCAGAATAGATCTGAGATTTCTCAACTACCAAACCAACAGTATCGAACCAGCTGATCGATCCAGATTCAGCTTTAGCTGGAAGAGGGCGTCAACTTGTCTTCTACCAAACAACCGTATGAATCATTTTCGAAAACTTTTACATAGACTTACCACCAGTGAATTTTACAGATAGTTGAGCTTCTTTGCTGTCATCTTTTCTATAGGCATCTCCAACAGCAAACACAGTTTTACCATCTCTAGAAAAGAAGAGTAGAAATCTTAGGAATGCCATGTTTATACGTCTAACACAGACGTTGATGTTGATTTTCAATGCTATGGTATCTGGTAGTCAATAGCTATAGGGGGACAAGAGGAGTGGGGGGGGGGGGGGGGGTCATTCTCAAAGAGCATTCTGACATCCGACCAATTCCAAATCTGCAACTAAATACCATGCACTGTTGCCCCTCCAGATATATTACTTGCCCTCCCGAACAATCAAATCTGGCACGGGACTGTATTATCTAAAAGAATTCGAATGGAAAACTATGGGCTGGAAGTTACTTACGTTACACCACTGTTTAAAACTTTGATATGACCATCAGCTTTAATAGAATAATTCGCTGTTACACATTCTTGTTTGTTTTCAAATAAATTAGGTAGTTTGTACAGTTCATACCATTTACCTAAATACTGGAAAAAATCAAACAGTGACAAATAGATCTTATAATTTTTAGGGTTTGTACCACAATAACAAGAAAGTAGCTTAAGAAAAATAATTTATGTTCGACACGTTTACCAAACTCTTAGGTAGCCTTACATGGCCCCCTTCCACCTTCAATTTCTTTTTATTTAACATATTTGCCTGTAACAACCAACCCCCCCCCCCCCCCCCCTCCTTACGTTTCCCCTTGATAATGCTGAGGCTCCTACTTGACTCCCTCACAGCACTGATCTGTCATAATAATCAATTGTAACTGATCAGATTATTCTAGACAGGACAGCATTACTTATACAGGGTGGCCTATGTATGACTACTGAATCATCTAGCCGAGACGGTAACGTACCTTAGTAAGATCTAAATGTTTCTGTGGCTGTGTTTTTGGACATGGTCCTAACCCTGGTATTTGGGCAGCAGATAAAACAAAACAAACAGAGAGTATCACTAGTATTCCTTCCATCCTGATCTCAACGATTCCACACGATTTCTGATAATAGTTCTAATAATTTGACCTTTTTATTGTCAATATTTATATAATTTGGATGTTTTGACATGTGTTTTTAAAGATAAAATTCTAGTGGTCATCACTGACCCTATAAGTATAGGTAAGTGCGTTTTGAAGGCATGATATAAATAATATGAACAAAATGTAAATGTTCATACGTAAAAGTACCAGATGGTTTTCCTTCCCTCATATATTTATAGTCACCTAATACCACTTTTCATTATGAAATACTAATTCAATTATGGTTGATATACTTCCTCATATAAAAAGTTTATAAGCTTATCAATGTTCGCCGCGTTTGGATTCCGGGTTTCGTTGTGCAGTTAGTACTTATTTATCCCAATGTAGAATTTCGTGACATGTTCTCATTTTGCTAACCAAACCTCTCATGAGCCAAAAGAGAAAGGTACTTTAAAAAAATAAACAATTTTACCAACATAAACAGGGATTTGTTCTGTTCCAAAATAAAATAAAACAACTTTCTATCTTTTATTTCATCAAAATACAATGAATCAGTTCTATTTTATCAAAAGTTAAGCGGGTCATTTCTACATTTTATGTGATTTGGATTAATTATATCTTATTCAGACAATCGAATTGGTTTTATTCAAAATTATACTGCCTCTTAGGATGAACAAAAGTTTGAAAATTTTAAACTTGGCCAATATGAGTCTTTGTCTTTCAGCGGACTTACCTGGTGTCAAAACTATACTGCAATATCTATAAGTCTATAAAACTAAGTAATAATCCATTAATTTAAGCAATTGTGAAACATAGCTAGATAACTTAGTTTCATGGATATATCGTATTGTACAGTGATTCTATTCTATACTCACGACACCAGGTAAACCCAACTGATGAATGTTATATAGTCTTATTGACCAAGTTTGAGACTTTAAATTATAAATGTTTTGTCCAACCAACAAGTAGTATTCCTTTAATGAAAACGAATCAACTCTAGAACTATTTATCTAAACTGAAAGTTTCGCATCGTCTTGAAAAGGGTCCAAATCATCTGGATATTCAACGTTACTGCCGGTGCTTTTAGTATCCGAGTTTAAAAGCTCTGATGTTGGTTCATTTGCCTCTTGTTTGTTTTCAGATTGCGATGGATCCGGGGCACGTCTTGATTTGAGTGAAGACTTCGAAGGCAGTTTGGTAGTTGTAGCTTCGGGTTCCAACGACTCTGCAGTATGTTGCTTAGAATCAAGTGGGTGCTCAATCAAGTCCGTGTTCATAGCCTTGTGAGTTTGTTGATTTAATTGTGTTGAGATAGTAGTAGCATCTTTAGACTCATCTAAATCAAAAGGGTTGATGTAGCCATTTTGGACAAGGTTCTGAATGCCGTTAGTTCTTCCTTGTTTGGAGCTTGGATTGCAAGGGTTGGCCAATGGTGCTGTTTGCTTTCTAGTTTTATTTATGGCTTCGACCAAGAGCCTGTTTTCTTCTGCTTGTAGACGAGAATTGTCGACCTCAATGCGTTTAGATGGATCTTCCGAAATTGCATATTTCTTGGAAGGACTGTTTTCGGTCGGTCGACGAAATATTTTGCAGAAATTGTATGAACAGCAACATCTATCATCAGAATCTGAACCCTCCTCAAAAAGACAATCTTGGGTAGCCGTCTCTTTGGAGAGCTGTGGCTTATTTCTACTTTTTGGCCTTTTAGTGGTAAGATCTACATCGATACCGGAAGTCGAGATCCCTCCTTTGCCTGTTTCTGTTTGGAATTGAGCATCTATCATTCTGTTTTTTTGAAACTCTTTGAAGAATGTGGAATTGTCCGTTTGTGAACAGCCTTCCACCAATTTTTTGCGTTGCGTCTTTGGTGATTTAGACGAACCATCCACATATGAACAAGGTTTGCTCTCCAACAATTGCAACTCTCCCACTTGTATCTTTGCTGATTTGATTAGATCATACACATCCAGAAGGAGTTCAAACGTCTCAAGTGTATGAAAGGTGAATGGTATTTCATCGACTATGTATGATGCAGCCATAAGAACGTGAGAATTAAGCTGAGCTGTAGCTTCTTCTAATTTGTCCTGCACTTCATCTATAATCGTTGAACACATTATTCAATAATCTGAAATAGAAGAAGAATTTTCTAAACATGCCTCGATACCCTAAGCGTATTATTCTGATATAAGCTGCTTAAAGTTGATGAGTGTTCTACTTCCACCCCAGGGATTAGATTAGACTGGTGACACAATGCAGTGACTTAAACTATTAGTTACTAGAACTGTTTAACTTTTAACTTGGTAATTCATTGCTTATAAAATATCTGTCGTTAAACATCGTCTCTTCAACACGTTCAACTCTATTACATATTTTTACCATGTTTCCTTTTACCAGGTGCTTTTCTTCTCCTTTGAAAAAAATCGGTGATCTGTGAAAAATAAATATGATATCGGTCTTACCTTCTGGGGCCTTTCCGACCAATCTATACAACCACAAAAGACCAGGAAAAGCTGCCTATTAGTTGAAGATTATGCCGAGAATGGTTACGACCTATGACAATTGGAATGACGTCATGAAAAGCTGACTGTAATAAGTATGCAAATATGGGTCTCCGAAGGACCGACAAGAAAACATGACGTTGCAACCATTTCGTTCGAACACACGAAATTATGAAGACATTTCTATCCTATTTGGCTCGAGTTGACTGACTAAGAAGAACACCACAGTGTGTTCATTTACAATGTATCTGTATAAAATTGTAGGCCTGTTATGTTAAATTGTAAACAGAAATTACGACACCATTATTTTTTTCATTTTATTCAAAGTAAGATCAAAAGTAGCACATATTGAATTATCAAACAAGTAATATTGGATGAAATAATAAGTAGGGTGCGCTTTTATCTGATAATTTGTTCCATAAAGTTATACCGTCTTTACCGTTTTACAATATCTGGTGAAAATGACACATTGGTTCACCATTATCGCGAACCTTTTTTAAAATAAAGTTTATTGTCTGTGCAGTTCTGTAATGTTGGATGGAAATCAGAAATCGGGACACCATTTTTCTGAAATTTCTGTAGGATGCTATCTAAAACTGTTTTCTCTAATGTTGGAGTTCTGCTCAAAACCCAGGCAAACTGGACATGGGCTAGTGTTGTTAAATTAGTACAGGAGAGTATCATAGAATAGGTGGTATAATCAGTTTCTAAAACCCAGTATGGAGCAGGGGCTCCTGAAAAAGAACATCTAAAGAATTTTAACAACTCAGCCTAAAGCTGTGAGTCAGCTTTGATACAATCCGACAACAGATAGCAGTTGTCTTTGTCCTTGGTCAAACCTCTCGGCTTTGAATGATCTTTCAGATGAATGATGTGGGAAGATGACATATAAAGATCTTACATGGTGCCGCTATGATCCTATGTTTGCTAACTGGGCATCCCTTTCTTAGGTGCTATTATTGTTTTGCTGCAACAGTATGGTGGTTCGTATACGACATCATTTACTTCAAGTTTTTAATCAAATATTATGTTTATAATTATATTCCATTTTTTTAATTCAAAATTAAAATAAATAAATGATGTCGTATACGAACCACCGTACAACAGAGACATCCCGTTCACCGTTCATATACGACACAAATCATATTGTGTAAAACTGTCAACTGTCAAGGTTCAATAATCTACGAACCTTGTGGGAACTTTACTATTAACTTCGAGGGTTCGGATGGGTCTGGAACATAGGCATCACCAGTTGACGAAACATTTTTTCCATTGCTAGAATAAAACAAGATAGAATGTAGAAATGAAAGGCATATCTATCCCTGCGCAAAAATAAAATAGAAGGTAATGTATCGACGTTTTACTACCGGATCTCACCCATCGCTGTCGCATGCGTTAGATATAATTAAAGGAGAATTTTAAAAGAATTTTAAAGAGGTTTCTCTAAATTGTTTAAGTGTATCATGGGCATCATATCGTATTATATTCAATTTTCAGTCGGACGTCTATGGTTCTTAACATATAATTATGTCGTAACTTTCCTAAAAGCTGCTTGATTTTTTAACATCTTTCTGAAAACTGGAATGGTGCAAATCGATGCTATCCTAGTGCCCAGTGCATATAAAACGTTTATAAATCCTTTTTACTATCCATGTAATGTTATATGTGCATGGGAGAAATTGCCAAATTTTTTCACCAAAATAGATTCCGTACTTACACTTTTCCCTGGTTGAAAACTTTAATGTGACCATCTTCTTTTACAGAATAGTTGGCAGTTAAACAAACTTGCTCTATTTCGAAGAAACTTGGTAATTTCGTTATTTCATACCAATGTCCTAAATACTAAAAGGAAAAAGACTATTAATTAAAATTCAGGACAATTTTTACATTTACTTACAACGGCGGTTCTTTCCAGGCCACTCTGCACTGAGAAGAGTTCTTGACAGCGGCATAGCTCAGTCCGGTGGATTGGCGTTTGCAAGGTGATGCTGAATTTTGGACCCACCATAGTTTAATATCAATAATGTTACGATCACAGTGAGCAAAAGTTGATCCTTTGTTTTAACATTAACGTCAAAAGATATTATAGACACAGCCTTATGGAACAACAATCACTGGTTAAACTTTAATGCATAGTTTTGACGTTTTTCCCACGTCGTTCTAAATTTAATTTCGTCAAAACATTCAGTTATAACTCAGCCTTGTTACCATAATGATACTGATATTTCAAAATATCCCATACTATACCTTCTCCCTTTTAATGCAAACACAAAGTTACCTGTGACACATTTAAAGTACTTTGTGGTTTGGCATCAAAACAGGGTCCTAATCCTGGAACTTGAGCATAGACAGCAACTCCAATACATAATAACACGGCAGTTAAAATCCTCTCCATCTTTAAGATATGTTTCAAATTCAAATTGATGTGATATATTTGTTATCTATTGAGATGCTGATAAAATCTGTCTTCTAGTTGATCAACTTGTGATATGATAACAAAACTAATTTAGATATTCTAACTATAAATGGCTTAAGATAACCTAGGAAGAACTTTTTTTTTATTGTTATATTGCTTAAATGATGCAATCAACTGAGTGCATGTGGATGTGTGATTGTTCCCTGTCTCACAAGCAGTGGCGTTTCTACGAAAGGGGGGTGGGGATGAGGGTGGTGCAAGCCCCACCTCGCAAAATATAAGGCAGCCCCCTCCTCTCCCCTCCCAGTTCCAAATTTGTTACCATTGAGAGCTCTTGACCCCCTCCGACCTTTGCTAATTCTGTGGCCTCTACTAAAATGATTCACATTGACGCCACTGCTCTCAAGCAAGGACAATGTGTTAAGAACATTAATAGCGGACTAATGATATATAAGTTTATTTACAAGCTAATCAATACAATTCAATATAGAATGAAGAAAAAATGCATAGCAAAATGTGTGGCATAAAGAATGGGTCAATAAAATGAAGAATATTGTCTTAGTTTGAACTTTGGATTCTAAGAAGCTATATCAGAATGATGGGTCACATTAGCTATTTCCCCCCAAAGAAAATATTATCCAAAGTAAAGCGTATTATCTGTACAGTTTTGCAAGGTCGGTTTGAAGTCGGAAACTGGCACACCATTATCCTTGAATTTTTGTATGAGTCCTTCTAAAACTGATTGTTCCAATGTCGGCGTGCGGCTTAAAATCCATGCAAACTGCAGATGAGCCAGAGTAGCTACGTTGTTACAAGATAAAACCAAAGTATAGCTGGTATG